>NW_027490113.1:111918-135742 GCF_050948175.1 Xylocopa sonorina | reverse complement strand
ATAGAAATGAGATGCGATATCGAGATTTAAGTAGCATTAGAACTCTATTGCCACGATACGTAGACATCTACAAACGCTATTTCCTAGCAAGCAGTAGTGGCATTTACATTTCTTTGAAGTGAATACGAGGTATACATGACACTTCGCAGTGAATATTATATCTTATCATGAAACATAGAAGAGAGATGCGATATCGCGTTTTCAGAAGCATTAGGACTCTATGGCCTCGATGCGGAGACATCTGCAAACGCTATTTCCTAGCATGGAGGTGTCGCACTTACATTCTTTTGAAGTGAATACGAGGTATACATGACACTCGGCAATGAATATTATATCTTATCACGAAACATATAAATGATATGCGATATCGCGATTTAAGTAGCATTAGAACGCTATTGCTACGATACGTAGACATCTGCAAACGCCATTTCCTAGCAAGCAGTAGTCGCATTTACATTCTTTTGAAGTGAATACGAGGTGTACATGACACATCGCACTGAATATTATATCTTATCATGAAACATAGAAGATAGATGCGATATCGCGTTCTAAGAAGCATTAGATATCTATGGCCTCGATGCGGAGACATCTGCAGACGCTATTTCCTAGCATCGAAGTGTCGCATTTACATTCTTTTGAAGTGAATACGAGGTATACATGACATTTCGCAATGAATATTATATCTTATCACGAAACATATATGTGGGATGCGATATCGCGATTTAAGTAGCATTAGAACTCTATTGCTACGATACGTAGATATCTGCAAACGCTATTTCCTAGCAAGGAATAGTCGCATTTACATTCTTTTGAAGTGAACATGAGCTATACATGACACTCCGCAATGAATATTATATCTTATCATGAAACATAGAAGTGAGATGCGATATCGCCTTTTAAGAAGCATTAGAATTCTATTGCTACGATACGTAGAGATCTGAATAAGCTATTTCCTAGCAAGGAAGTGTTGCATTTACATTCTTTTGAAGTGAATACGAGGTATACATGACACTTCGCAATGAATATAATATCCTGTCATGAATCATAGAAGTGAGATGCGATATCGCGATTTAAGAAGCATTTGAACCTTATTGCCTCGACGCGTAGACATCTGCAGACGCTATTTGCTAGCATGGAAGTGTCGCATTTACATTCTTTTAAAGCGATTACGAGGTATACATGACTCTTCGCAATGAACATTATATCTTATCATGTGACATATAAATGAGATGCGATATCGCGATATAAGTAGCATTAGAAATCTATCTCTACGATAGCTAGACATCTGCAAACGCTATTTCCTAGCAAGCAATAGTCGCATTTACATTCTTTTGAAGTGAATACGAGGTACACATGACACTTCGCAATGAACATTATATCTTATCATGAGACATATAAATGAGATGCGATATCGCGATATAAGTAGCATTAGAAATCTATCGCTACGATAGCTAGACATCTGCAAACGCTATTTCCTAGCAAGCAATAGTCGCATTTACATTCTTTTGAAGTGAATACGAGGTATACATGACACTTCGCAATGAATATTATATCTTATCATGAAACATAGAAGGGAGATGCGATATCGCGTTGTAAGAAGCATTAAAACTCTATGGCCTCGATGCGGAGACATCTGCAAGCGCTGTTTCCTAGCAAGGAAGATTCGCAATTACATTCTTTTGAAGTGAATACGAGGTGTACATGACACATCGCAATGAACATTATATCTTATCATGTGACATATAAATGAAATGCGATATCGCGATATAAATAGCATTAGAAATCTATCGCTACGATACCTAGACATCTGCAAACGCTATTTCCTAGCAAGCAATAGTCGCATTTACATTCTTTTGAAGTGAATACGAGGTATACATGACACTTCGCAATGAATATTATATCTTATCATGAAACATAGAAGAGAGATGCGATATCGCGTTGTAAGAAGCATTAAAACTCTATGGCCTCGATGCGGAGACATCTGCAAACGCTATTTCCTAGCATGGAAGTGTCGCACTTACATTCTTTTGAAGTGAATACGAGGTATACATGATACTTCGCAATGAATATTATATCTTATCACGAAACATATAAATGAGATGCGATATCGCGATTTAAGTAGCATTAGAACTCTATTGCTACGATACGTAGACATCTGCAAACGCTATTTCCTAGCATGGAAGTGTCGCATTTACGTTCTTTTGTAGTGAACACGAGGTATACATGACACTTCGGAATGAATATTGTATCTTATCACGATACATACAAATGAGATGCGATATCGCGATTTAAGTAGCATTAGAACTCTATTGCTACAATACGTAGACATCTACAAACGCTATTTCCTAGCAAGCGGTAGTGGCATTTACATTTCTTTGAAGTGAATACGAGGTATACATGACACTTCGCAATGAATATTATATCTTATCACGAAACATAGAAGAGAGATGCGATATCGCGTTTTAAGAAGCATTAGAACTGTACGGTCTCGATGCGGAGACATATGCAAACGCTATTTCCTAGCAAGCAGTAGTCGCATTTACATTCTTTTGAATTGAATACGAGGTATACATGACACTTCGCAATGAATATGATATCTTATCATGAAGCATCGAAATGAGATGCGATATCGCATTTTGAGAAAGATTAGAACTCTATTGCTACGATACATAGATATATGCAAACGCTATTTCCTAGCAAGGAAGATTCGCATTTACATTCTTTTGAAGTGAATACGAGGTATCCGTGACACTTCGCAATGAACATTATATCTTATCATGAAACATAGAAGTGAGATGCGATATCGCGTTTTAAGAAGAATTAGAACTCTATTGCCTCGACGCGTGGACACCTGCAGACGCTATATCCTAGCATGGAAGTGTCGCACTTACATTCTTTTGAAGTGAATACGGGGTATACATGACACTTCGCGATGAACATTACATCTTATCACGAAGCATAGAAATGAGATGCGATATCGCGTTTTGAGAAGCATTAGAACCTTATTGCCTCGATGCGGAGATATCTGCAAACGCTATATCCTAGCATGGAAGTGTCGCATTTACATTCTTTTGAAGTGAATTCGAGGTATACATGACTCTTCGGAATGAATATTATAACTTATCACGAAACATAGAATTGAGATGCGATATCGCGATCTAAGACGCATTAGAACCCTATTGCTACGACACTCAAGCATCTGCAAACGCTATTTCCTAGCAAGGAAGTGCCGCATTTACATTCGTTTGGAGTGAATACGAGGTATACATGACACTTCGCAATGAATATTATATCTTATCACCAAACATAGAAATGAAATGTGACATCTTGCTTTAAGAAGCATTAGGACTCTTTTGCTACGATACGTAGACATCTGCAAACGCTATTTCCTAGCATGGAAGTGTCGCACTTACATTCTGTTGAAGTGAATACGAGGTATACACGACACTTCGCAATGAATATTATATCTTATCACGAAACATAGAAATGAGATGCGATATCGCGATCTAAGACGCATTAGAACCCTATTGCTACGCTACTCAAGCATCTCCAAACGCTATCTCCTAGCAAGGAAGTGTCGCATTTACATTCGTTTGGAGTGAATACGTGGTATACATGACACTTCGCAATGAATATTATATCTTATCACCAAACATAGAAATGAAATGTGACATCTTGTTTTAAGAAGCATTAGGACTCTTTTGCTACGATACGTAGACATCTGCAAACGCTTTTTCCTAGGATGGAAACGTCGCATTTACATTTTTTGTATTGAATACGAGGTATACATGACACTTCGCAATGAATATTATATCTTATCATGAAGCATCGAAATGAGATGCGATATCGCGTTTTGAGAAAGATTAGAACTCTATTGCTACGATACATAGATATCTGCAAACGCTATTTCCTAGCAAGGAAGATTCGCATTTACATTCTTTTGAAGTGAATACGAGGTATCCATGACACTTCGCAATGAACATTATATCTTATCATGAAACATAGAAGTGAGATGCGATATCGCGTTTTAAGAAGAATTAGAACTCTATTGCCTCGACGCGTGGACATCTGCAGACGCTATTTCCTAGCATGGAAGTGCCGCACATACATTCCTTTGAAGTGAATACGAGGTATACATGACACTTCGCAAAGAATATTATATCTTATCACGAAGCATAGAAATGAGATGCGATATCGCGTTTTGAGAAGCATTAGAACCCTATTGCCTCGATGCGGAGATATCTGCAAACGCTATTTCCTAGCAAGGAAGATTCGCATTTACATTCTTTTGAAGTGAATACGATGTATACATGACACTTCGCAAAGAACATTATATCTTATCATGAAGCTTAGAAATGAGATGCGATATCGCGTTTTGAGAAGCATTAGAACACTATTGCTACGAAACGTAGACATCTGCAAGCGCTATTTCCTAGCAAGGAAGATTCGCATTTACATTCTTTTGAAGTGAATAGGTGGTATGCATGACACTTCGCAATGCATATTATATCTTATCACGAAATATAGAAATGAGATGCGATATCGCGATTTATGTAGCATTAGAACTCTATTGCTACGATACGTAGACATCTGAATACGCTATTTCCTAGCAAGGAAGTGTCGCATATACATTCGTTTGGAGTGAATACGAGGTATACATGACACTTCACAATGAATATTATATCTTATCATGAAGCATAGAAATGAGATGCGATATCGCGTTTTGAGAAGCACTACAACTCTATTGCTACGATACGTAGGCATCTGCAAACGCTATTTCCTAGCAAGAAATAGTCGCATTTACATTCTTTTGAAGTGAATACGAGGTATACATGACACTTCGCAATGAATATTATATCTTATCACGAAACATAGAGATGAGATGCGATATCGCGATTTACGTAGCATTAGAATTCTATTGCTACGATATGTAGGCATCTGCAAACGCTATTTCCTAGCATGGAAATGTGGCACTTACATTGTTTTGAAGTGAATTCGAGGTACACATGACACTTCGGACTGAATATTATAACTTATCACGAATCATAGATTTGAGATGCGATATCGCGATCTAAGAAGCATTAGAACTCTATTGCTATGATACGTTGGCATCTGCAAACGCTATTTCCTAGCAAGGAATAGTCGGATTTACATTCTTTTGAAGTGAATACGAGGTATACATGACATTTCGCAATGAATATTATATCTTATCATGAAACATAGAAGAGAAAAGCGATATCGCGTTCTAAGAGGCATTAGAACTCTATGGTATCGATGCGGAGACATCTGCAAACGCTATTTCCTAGCATGGAAGTGTCGCACTTACATTGTTTTGAAGTGAATACGAGGTATACATGACACTTCGCAATGAATATTATATCTTATCATGAAACATAGAAGTGAAATGCGATACCGCGTTTTAAGAAGCATTAGAACTCTATTGCCTCGATGCGTAGACATCTGCAGACGCTATTTCCTAGCAAGGAAGTGTCGCATTTACAATCGTTTGGAGTGTTTGCGAGGTATACATGACACTTCGCAATGAATATTATATCTTATCATGTAACATAGGAGAGAGATGAGATATCGCGTTTCAAGCAGCATTAGAACTCTATGGCCTCGATGCGGAGACATCTGCAAACGCTATTTCCTAGCAAGCAATAGTCGCATTTACATTCTTTTGAAGTGAGTACGAGGTATTCATGACACTTCGCAATGAATATTATATTTTATCACGAAACATAGAAATGAGAAGCGATATCGCGATTTAAGTAGCATTAGAACTCTATTGCTACGATACGTAGACATCTGAATACGCTATTTCCTAGCAAGGAAATGTCGCTTTTACATTCGTTTGGAGTGAATACGAGGTATTCATGACACTTCGCAATGAATATTATATCTTATCACGAAACATAGAAGAGAAATGCGATATCGCGTTTTAAGAAGCATTAGAACTCTATGGCATCGATGCGGAGACATCTGCAAACGCTATTTCCTAGCATGGAAGTGTCGCACTTACATTGTTTTGAAGTGAATACGAGGTATACATGACACTTCGCAATGAATATTATATCTTATCACGAAACATATAAATGTAGTGTCATATCGCGAATTAAGTAGCATTAGAACTTTATTGCTACGATACGTAGACATCTGAATACGCTATTTCCTAGGAAGGAATAGTCGCATTTCATTCTTTTGAAGTGAGTACGAGGTATACATGACACTTCGCAAAGAACATTATATCTTATCACGAAACATAGAAGAGAGATTCGATATCGCGATTTAAGTAGCATTAGAATTCTATTGCTACGATATTTAGGCATCTGCAAAGCTATTTCCTAGCATGGAAGTGTGGCACTTACATTCTTTTGAAGTGAATTCGAGGTATACATGACACTTCGGAATGAATATTATAACTTATCACGAATCATAGATTTGAGATGCGATATCGCGATCTAAGAAGCATTAGAACTCTATTGCTATGATACGTTGGCATCTGCAGACGCTATTTCCTAGCATGGAAGTGTCGCATTTACATTCTTTTGAAGTGAATACGAGGTGTTCATGACACTTCGCAATGAATATTATATCTTATGAGGAAACATAGAAATGAGAGGCCATATCGCGTTTTGAGAAGCATTAGAACACTATTGCTACGATACCTAGACATCTGCAAACGCTATTTCCTAGCAAGCAATAGTCGCATTTACATTCTTTTGCAGTGAATTCGAGGTTTACATGACACTTCGGAATGAATATTATAACTTATCACGAAACATAGAAAAGAGATGCGATATCGCGATCTAAGCAGCATTAGAACTCTATTGCTACGATACGTAGGCATCTGCAAACGCTATTTCCTAGGAAGGAATAGTCGCATTTACATTCTTTTGAAGTGAATACGAGGTATACATGACACTTCGCAATGAATATTATATCTTATCATGAATCATAGAAATGAGATGCGATATCGCGATTTAAGAAGCATTAGAACCTTATTGCCTCGACGCGTAGACATCTGCAGACGCTATTTGCTAGCAAGGAAGTGTCGCATTTACAATCGTTTGGAGTGTTTGCGAGGTATACATGACACTTCGCAATGAATATTATATCTTATCATGTAACATAGGAGAGAGATGAGATATCGCGTTTCAAGCAGCATTAGAACTCTATGGCCTCGATGCGGAGACATCTGCAAACGCTATTTCCTAGCAAGCAATAGTCGCATTTACATTCTTTTGAAGTGAGTACGAGGTATTCATGACACTTCGCAATGAATATTATATCTTATCACGAAACATAGAAGAGAAATGCGATATCGCGTTTTAAGAAGCATTAGAACTCTATGGCATCGATGCGGAGACATCTGCAAACGCTATTTCCTAGCATGGAAGTGTCGCACTTACATTGTTTTGAAGTGAATACGAGGTATACATGACACTTCGCAATGAATATTATATCTTATCACGAAACATATAAATGTAGTGTCATATCGCGAATTAAGTAGCATTAGAACTTTATTGCTACGATACGTAGACATCTGAATACGCTATTTCCTAGGAAGGAATAGTCGCATTTCATTCTTTTGAAGTGAGTACGAGGTATACATGACACTTCGCAAAGAACATTATATCTTATCACGAAACATAGAAGAGAGATTCGATATCGCGATTTAAGTAGCATTAGAATTCTATTGCTACGATATTTAGGCATCTGCAAAGCTATTTCCTAGCATGGAAGTGTGGCACTTACATTCTTTTGAAGTGAATTCGAGGTATACATGACACTTCGGAATGAATATTATAACTTATCACGAATCATAGATTTGAGATGCGATATCGCGATCTAAGAAGCATTAGAACTCTATTGCTATGATACGTTGGCATCTGCAGACGCTATTTCCTAGCATGGAAGTGTCGCATTTACATTCTTTTGAAGTGAATACGAGGTGTTCATGACACTTCGCAATGAATATTATATCTTATGAGGAAACATAGAAATGAGAGGCCATATCGCGTTTTGAGAAGCATTAGAACACTATTGCTACGATACCTAGACATCTGCAAACGCTATATCCTAGCAAGCAATAGTCGCATTTACATTCTTTTGCAGTGAATTCGAGGTTTACATGACACTTCGGAATGAATATTATAACTTATCACGAAACATAGAAAAGAGATGCGATATCGCGATCTAAGCAGCATTAGAACTCTATTGCTACGATACGTAGGCATCTGCAAACGCTATTTCCTAGGAAGGAATAGTCGCATTTACATTCTTTTGAAGTGAATACGAGGTATACATGACACTTCGCAATGAATATTATATCTTATCATGAATCATAGAAATGAGATGCGATATCGCGATTTAAGAAGCATTAGAACCTTATTGCCTCGACGCGTAGACATCTGCAGACGCTATTTGCTAGCATGGAAGTGTCGCATTTACATTCTTTTAAAGCGACTACGAGGTATACATGACACTTCGCAATGAATATTATATCTTATCATGAAACATAGAAATGAGACGCGATATCGCGTTTTGAGAAGCATTAGTACACTATTGCTACGAAACGTAGACATCTGCAAGCGCTATTTCCTAGCAAGGAAGATTCGCAATTACATTCTTTTGAAGTGAATACGAGGTGTACATGACACTCCGCGATGAATATTATATCTTATCACGAAACATATAAATGAGATGCGATATCGAGATTTAAGTAGCATTAGAACTCTATTGCCACGATACGTAGAAATCTGAATACGCCATTTCCTAGCAAGGAAGTGTCGCATTTACATTCCTTTGGAGAGAAGACGTGGTATACATGACACTTCGCAATGAATATTATATCTTATCATGAAACATAGAAGAGAGATGCGATATCGCGTTTTAAGAAGCATTAGAACTCTATTGCCTCGACGCGTAAACATCTGCAGACGCTATTTCCTAGCAAGCAGTAGTCGCATTTACATTCTTTTGAAGTGAATACGAGGTATACATGACACTTCGCAATGAATATTATATCTTATGATGAAACACGGAAGAGGGATGCGATATCGCGTTTTAAGAAGCATTAGAAGTCTATGGCTTCGATGCGGAGACATCTGCTGACTATATTTCCTAGCATGGAAGTGTCGCACTTACATTCGTTTGCAGTGAATACGAGGTATACGTGACATTTCGCAATGAATATTATATCTTATCACGATACATACAAATGGGATGCGATATCGCGATTTAAGTAGCATTAGAACTCTATTGCTACGATACGTAGACATCTACAAACGCTATTTCCTAGCAAGCAGTAGTGGCATTTACATTTCTTTGAAGTGAATACGAGGTATGCATGACACTTCGCAATGAATATTATATCTTATCATGAAACATAGAAGAGAGATGCGATATCGCGTTTTCAGAAGCATTAGGACTCTATGGCCTCGATGCGGAGACATCTGCAAACGCTATTTCCTAGCATGGAGGTGTCGCACTTACATTCTTTTGAAGTGAATACGAGGTATACATGACACTCGGCAATGAATATTATATCTTATCACGAAACATATAAATGATATGCGATATCGCGATTTAAGTAGCATTAGAACGCTATTGCTACGATACGTAGACATCTGCAAACGCCATTTCCTAGCAAGCAGTAGTCGCATTTACATTCTTTTGAAGTGAATACGAGGTGTACATGACACATCGCACTGAATATTATATCTTATCATGAAACATAGAAGATAGATGCGATATCGCGTTCTAAGAAGCATTAGATATCTATGGCCTCGATGCGGAGACATCTGCAGACGCTATTTCCTAGCATCGAAGTGTCGCATTTACATTCTTTTGAAGTGAATACGAGGTATACATGACATTTCGCAATGAATATTATATCTTATCACGAAACATATATGTGGGATGCGATATCGCGATTTAAGTAGCATTAGAACTCTATTGCTACGATACGTAGATATCTGCAAACGCTATTTCCTAGCAAGGAATAGTCGCATTTACATTCTTTTGAAGTGAACATGAGCTATACATGACACTCCGCAATGAATATTATATCTTATCATGAAACATAGAAGTGAGATGCGATATCGCCTTTTAAGAAGCATTAGAATTCTATTGCTACGATACGTAGAGATCTGAATAAGCTATTTCCTAGCAAGGAAGTGTTGCATTTACATTCTTTTGAAGTGAATACGAGGTATACATGACACTTCGCAATGAATATAATATCCTGTCATGAATCATAGAAGTGAGATGCGATATCGCGATTTAAGAAGCATTTGAACCTTATTGCCTCGACGCGTAGACATCTGCAGACGCTATTTGCTAGCATGGAAGTGTCGCATTTACATTCTTTTAAAGCGATTACGAGGTATACATGACTCTTCGCAATGAACATTATATCTTATCATGTGACATATAAATGAGATGCGATATCGCGATATAAGTAGCATTAGAAATCTATCTCTACGATAGCTAGACATCTGCAAACGCTATTTCCTAGCAAGCAATAGTCGCATTTACATTCTTTTGAAGTGAATACGAGGTACACATGACACTTCGCAATGAACATTATATCTTATCATGAGACATATAAATGAGATGCGATATCGCGATATAAGTAGCATTAGAAATCTATCGCTACGATAGCTAGACATCTGCAAACGCTATTTCCTAGCAAGCAATAGTCGCATTTACATTCTTTTGAAGTGAATACGAGGTATACATGACACTTCGCAATGAATATTATATCTTATCACGAAACATAGAAGAGAGATGCGATATCGCGTTGTAAGAAGCATTAAAACTCTATGGCCTCGATGCGGAGACATCTGCAAACGCTATTTCCTAGCATGGAAGTGTTGCATTTACATTCTTTTGAAGTGAATACGAGGTATACATGACACTTCGCAATGAATATAATATCCTGTCATGAATCATAGAAGTGAGATGCGATATCGCGATTTAAGAAGCATTAGAACCTTATTGCCTCGACGCGTAGACATCTGCAGACGCTATTTGCTAGCATGGAAGTGTCGCATTTACATTCTTTTAAAGCGATTACGAGGTATACATGACTCTTCGCAATGAATATTATATCTTATCATGAAACATAGAAATGAGATGCGATATCGCGTTTTGAGAAGCATTAGAACACTATTGCTACGAAACGTAGACATCTGCAAGCGCTGTTTCCTAGCAAGGAAGATTCGCAATTACATTCTTTTGAAGTGAATACGAGGTGTACATGACACATCGCAATGAACATTATATCTTATCATGTGACATATAAATGAAATGCGATATCGCGATATAAATAGCATTAGAAATCTATCGCTACGATACCTAGACATCTGCAAACGCTATTTCCTAGCAAGCAATAGTCGCATTTACATTCTTTTGGAGTGAATACGAGGTATACATGACACTTCGCAATGAATATTATATCTTATCATGAAACATAGAAGAGAGATGCGATATCGCGTTGTAAGAAGCATTAAAACTCTATGGCCTCGATGCGGAGACATCTGCAAACGCTATTTCCTAGCATGGAAGTGTCGCACTTACATTCTTTTGAAGTGAATACGAGGTATACATGATACTTCGCAATGAATATTATATCTTATCACGAAACATATAAATGAGATGCGATATCGCGATTTAAGTAGCATTAGAACTCTATTGCTACGATACGTAGACATCTGCAAACGCTATTTCCTAGCATGGAAGTGTCGCATTTACGTTCTTTTGTAGTGAACACGAGGTATACATGACACTTCGGAATGAATATTGTATCTTATCACGATACATACAAATGAGATGCGATATCGCGATTTAAGTAGCATTAGAACTCTATTGCTACAATACGTAGACATCTACAAACGCTATTTCCTAGCAAGCGGTAGTGGCATTTACATTTCTTTGAAGTGAATACGAGGTATACATGACACTTCGCAATGAATATTATATCTTATCACGAAACATAGAAGAGAGATGCGATATCGCGTTTTAAGAAGCATTAGAACTGTACGGTCTCGATGCGGAGACATATGCAAACGCTATTTCCTAGCAAGCAGTAGTCGCATTTACATTCTTTTGTAGTGAATACGAGGTATGCATGACACTTCGCAATTAATATTATATCCTATGATGAAACACAGAAGAGGGATGCGATATCGCGTTTTAAGAAGCATTGGAAGTCTATGGCTTCGATGCGGAGACATCTGCAAACTCTATTTCCTAGCATGGAAGTGTCACACTTACATTCTTTTGCAGTGAATACGAGGTATACGTGACATTTCGCAATGAATATTATATCTTATCACGAAACATATAAGTGGGATGCGATATCGCGATTTAAGTAGCATTAGAACTCTATTGCTACGATACGTAGACATCTGCAAACGCTATTTCCTAGCAAGCAATAGTCGCATTTACTTTCTTTTGAAGTGAATACGAGGTGTACATGACACTTCGCAATGAATATTATATCTTATCACGAAACATAGAAATGAGATGCGATATCGCGATTTAAGTAGGATTAGAACTCTTTTGCTACGATACGTAGACATCTGAATACGCTATTTCCTATCAAGGAAGTGTCGCATTTACATTCGTTTGGAGAGAAGACGAGGTATACATGACACTTCGCAATGAATATTATATCTTATCATGAAACATAGAAGAGAGATGCGATATCGCATTTTAAGAAGCATTAGAAGTCTATTGCCTCGACGCGTAAACATCTGCAGACGCTATTTCCTAGCAAGCAGTAGTCGCATTTACATTCTTTTGAAGTGAATTCGAGGTATACATGACACTTCACAATGAATATTATATCTTATCATGAAGCATAGAAATGAGATGCTATATCGCGTTTAAAGTGGCATTAAAATACTATTGCTTCGATACGTAGACATCTGGAAACGCATTTTCCTAGCAAGGAAGTGTGACATTTACATCCTTTTGAAGTGTAGACTAGGTATGCATAACACTTCGGAATGTATACTATATCATATCATGAAACAATAAAATGAGTTGGGGTATCGCGTTCTAAGAAGCATTAGAACTCTAATGCATCGAAACGTAGACATCTGGAATCGCATTTCCTGTCACGGAAGTGTGACATTTTCATTCTTTTGAAGTATAGATTGGGCATACATATCACTTCCCAATGAATATTATATCATATCATGAAACATAGAATTGAGATGTGATATCGCGTTTTAAAGAGCATTACATCTCTATTGATTCGATACGTAGACATCGGGAATCACTATTTCCTAGCACGGAAGTGCGGTATTTACATTCTCTTGAAGTGCAGACGAGGTATACATAACACTTCCCAATGATGATTATATCATATCATGAAACATAGAAGAGGGATGCGATATCGCGTTGTAAGAAGCATTAAAACTCTATGGCCTCGATGCGGAGACATCTGCAAACGCTATTTCCTAGCATGGAAGTGTCGCATTTACATTCTTTTGAAGTGAATACGAGGTACACATGACACTTCGCAATGAACATTATATCTTATCATGTGACATATAAATGAGATGCGATATCGCGATATAAGTAGCATTAGAAATCTATCTCTACGATAGCTAGACATCTGCAAACGCTACTTCCTAGCAAGGAAATATAGCATTTACATACTTTTGAAGTGAATACGAGGTATACATGACACTTCGCAATGAATATTATATCTTATCATGAAACATTGAAATGAGCTGCGATATTCCGTTTTTGGAAGCATTAGAACTCTAATTCTTCGATACGTAGAAATCTCGAAACGCTATTTTTTAGAAAGGAAGTGTCGCATTTATATTCATTTGAAGTGTAGACGAGGACTACATAGCACATCGCAACGAATATTATATCTTATCACGAAACATAGAAATGAGATGCGGTATCCCGTTTTAATAAGCATTAGAACGCTATTGCTTCGATACGTAGACATCTGCAAGCGCTATTTCCTAGCAAGGAAGTGTCGCATTTTCATTCATTTGAAGTGTATGCGAGGTATACGTGACACTCCACAATGAATATTATATCTTATCATGAAACATGGAAATGAGATGCGATATCGCGGTTTAAAAAGCATTAGAACTCTCTTGCTACGATACGTAGACATCTGGAATCGCTATTTCCTAGCAAGGAAGTGTCGCATTTTCATTCATTTGAAGTGTATGCGAGGTATACGTGACACTCCACAATGAATATTATATCTTATCATGAAACATGGAAATGAGATGCGATATCGCGGTTTAAAAAGCATTAGAACTCTCTTGCTACGGTACGTAGACATCTGGAATCGCTATTTCCTAGCAAGGAAGTGTCGCACTTACATTCATTTGAAGTGAATACGAGGTATACGTGACACTTCGCAATGAATATTATAACTTATCATGAAACATAGGAGTGAGATGCGATATAGCGTTTTAAGAAGCACTAGAACTCTATTGCTACGATACGTAGACATCTGCAAACGCTATTGCCTAGGAAGGAAGTGTCGCATTTACATTCTTTTCAAGTGAATGCGAGGTATACATAACACTCCACAATGAATATTATATCTTATCACGAAACATAGAAATGAGATGCGATATGGCGTTTTGAGGGGCATTAGTACTCTATAGCTGCGATACAGAGATATCTGGGAACGTAATTTCCTAGAAAGGAACCTCCTCACACCCCCCAGCATCAACCCCTGGACGCATGCAACCAGCCAAACTCGCCTGCAGAACCAGAAACTGGAAGTGTTCGCGCGCGCATACCTGCACGCGCTCACTCACACCGAGTTCCGCTGCCTCACTCGCACCGCCGAGTATACCTGTCTCGCTCGTACCGGGCACCAGTGTCTCACTCGCACCACCGAGTATACCTGTCGCGCCCGCACCAAGGTCGGGCAGCCCTATCTCCCTCGCACCGAGGATTCCGTCCTGCAGGAAGACGTAGCCGCAGCCCATCACCTGAATGGGGTCTTTTCCAATTCCGTGAACAGGATCTGCTAGAACCTATATATTACTTCTAAGCTAGGACATACGTACCATATCGTGACGCATATATAAGAATTCCTAGATCTAAGTTACACTATGTAAGATGCGTCCGGCCAGCGGCATGCGCCGCTAGCCCCTCCACGAGCCGCGAGTCCCCACTCGCTGGACCGCGCGCTCTCCGCCTCGAGACGCGAGTCCCCCACTCGCGGGACCGCGATCTCCCTACCGCGAGCCTCCGCGACCGTAGCGCCCCGCGAACCGAGGATGTCAGAGACGCGTCTCCAGAGCACACACTCTGACTGGAGATCTCCTACCGAGGAGTCGAAACCTCTAGTTCTAGATCGTTAGCCACCTCAATGTGGGGTTCAGGCATCGTATTTCTATTTCCATTTTAACTTAGTCTTAGTCTTAGAATAATTCCAGTTCTTGTATACTTTAAACCTAGAATATATTTTATTTTTACTTTTACTATATCCAAGTACAAGTTCTTTTACCAAGTCTACTATTTCCACATCCATTAATTTTATCAAGTGTTAACAATACTAGTTCTACTTTTAACATTACATTTAACTACGAATTCTTCCACGGGTTCTTCCATACAACTGGGGTTGCTCTTCATCAAATTGAAGGAGTATAGAAATCGGCTTTGTGACGTTGAGCTTATCCTTCAGATCTTAGTCGAAAGTACAGAAAAACCTGGTGAATGAATGGTGCTTCCGGTTTGCGAAGAACGCGACGTGCGAGTAGGAAGAACTTCATACGATCACTTGTGCGTGAATATTTGGAGGGTGTTCCGAGAGTCCTCGTATACCAGCGACCTGCCTTCGCACCAGTCCAGACGCCGCTTTTCGAAGCGACCGTCGACGTTTCCGATCCAGACACCACGACGCGTCACGCCGATTCTGCCACATTCAGCATCATCGCTGAATTCCCACCGCCGTCCTCGTCTTCGCTGGCGACTGATCAAGATTTCCGTAGCAGCCAACAGAACGAAATCCGCTACGATCACAGCGAACGATCCTCCACGCCGTTTCTACGTACAAATCGAGAGAGAAGTCATCGAAAGGTAGGGTCATTCCCTTATTATCGCGAGTGTTTTCGCTAGTGTCGCGTCAGCCGAAATTGTCGGACCCGGTCTTAACGCGTTCCCGCGGACCGAATTACCGAAAAATAGGCTCGTGTCGTAAAGCCTCCGGAGCAACGGAAAATAGTTTCGCCGGACGTGACACCTCGTATTCACTTCAAAAGAATGTAAATGCGACAATTCCTTGCTAGGAAATAAGGTTTGCAGATATCTACGTATCGTAGAAACAGAGTTCTAATGCTTCTTGAATCGCCATATCGCATCTCATTTCTATGTTTCATCATAAGATATAATATTCATTGCGAAGTGTCATGTATACATCGTATACCTCTCAAGAGAATGTAAATGCGACACTTCCTTTCTAGGAAATTACGTTTCCAGATGTCTACGTATCGAAGCAACAGAGTTCTAATGTTTCTTAAAACGCGATATCGCATCTCATTTCTATGTTTCATGATAAGATATAATATTCATTGCGCAGTGTTATGTATATCTCGCCTACACTTCAAATGAATGTAAATGCGATACATCCTTCCTAGGAAATAGCGTTTGCAGATGTCTACGAATCGTAGCAATAGAGTTCTAGTGCTTCTTAAAACGCGATATCGCATCTTACTTCTATGTTTCATGATAAGATATAATATTCATAGCGAAGTGTCATGTATACCGCGTATTCACTCCAAATGAATGTAAGTGCGAAACTTCCATGCTAGGAAATAGCGTTTGCAGATGTCTCCGCATCGAGGCCTTAGAGTTCTAACGCTCCTTAAAACCCGATATCGCATCTTACTTCTATGTTTCATGATAAGATATAATATACATTGCGAAGTATCATGTATACCTCGTATTCACTCCAACGGAATGTAAATGCGAATATTGCTTGCTAGGAAATAGCGTTTGCAGATGTCTACGTATCGTAGCAATAGAGTTCTAATGCTACTTAAATCGCGATATCGCATCTCATTTATATGTATCGTGATAAGATATAATATTCATTGCGAAGTGTCTTGTATACCTCGTATTCACTTCAAAAGAATGTAAATGCGAATCTTCCTTGCTAGGAAATAGCGTTTGCAGATGCCTACGTATCGTAGCAATAAAGTTCTAAAGCTTCTTAGATCGCGTTGTCGCATCTCATTTCTATGATACATGATAAGATATAATGTTCATTGCGAAGTGTCATGTATACCTCGTATTCACATCAAAAGAATGTAAATGCGAATCTTCCTTGCTAGGAAGTAGCGTTTGCAGATGCCTACGTATCGTAGCAATAGAGTTCTAACGCTTCTTAGATCGCGATATCGCATCTCATTTCTGTGTTACGTGATAAGATATAATGTTCATTGCGAAGTGTCATGTATACCTCGTATTCACTTCAAAAGAATGTAAATGCGACTATTGCTTGCTAGGAAATAGCGTTTGCAGATGTCTAAGTATCGTCGCAATAAAGTTCTAATGCTAATTAAATCGCGATATCGCATCCCATCTATATGTTTCGTGATAAGATATAATATTCACAGCGAAGAGTCATATATGCCTCGTATTCACTTCAAAAGAATGTAAATGCGACTACTGCTTGCTAGGAAGTAGTGTTTGCAGATGTCTACGTATCGAAGCAATAGTGTTCTATTACTTCTTAAAACGGGATATCGCATCTCATTTCTATGTTTCATGACAAGATGTAATATTCATTGCGATGTGTCATGTATTCCTCGTATTCACGTCTAAAGAATGTAAATGTGACACTTCCTTGCAAGGTAATAGCGTTTGCAAATGTCTACGTATCGAAGCAAGAGAGTTCTGACACTTCTTAAAACACGATATCGCATCTCATTTCTATGTTTCATGATAAGATATAATATCCATTCCGATGTGTCATGTATACCTCGTATTCGCTTCAAATGAATGTAAATGCGACTCTTCCTTGCTGGGTAATAACGATTGCAGATGTCTACGTATCGAAACAATGGAAATCTAATGCTTCTTAAAACGGGATGTCGCATCTCATTTCTATGTTTCATGATAAGATATAATTTTCATTGCGAAGTAGCATGTATACCTAGCTTACATTTCAAATGAGTGTAAATGCGACACTTCCATGGTAGGAAATAGCGTTTGCAGATGTCTACGTATCGAAGCTATAGAGTTATAATGCTCCTTATAACGAGATGTCGCACCGTATTTCTACGTTTTATGATAAGTTACAATATTCATTGCGAAGCGTCATGTATACATCGTATTCCTTTCAAAAGTATGTAAATGCGATACTTGCTTGCTAGGAAATAGCGTTTTCATATGTCTACGTACGGAAGCAATAGAGTTCTATTACTTCTTAAAACGGGATATCGCATCTCATTTCTACGTTTCATGACAAGATATAATATTCATTGCGAAGTGTCATGTATTCCTCGTATTCACATCTAAAGAATGTAACTGCTACACTTCCTTGATAGGTAATAGCGTTTGCAAATGTCTACGTATCGAAGCAATAGAGTTCTAAAGCTTCTTAAAGCACGATATTGCATCTCATTTCTATGTTTCATGATAGGATCTATTATTCATTACGAAGTGTCACTTATACCTCGCATTCACTTCAAATGAATGTAAATGCGACACTTCCTTGCTTGGAAGTAGCGTTTGCAGATGTCTACGTATCGTAGCAATAGTGTTCTAACGCTCCTTAAAACGCGATATCGCATCTCATTTCTAAGTTTCATGATAAGATATAATATTCATTGCGAAGTAGCATGTATACCTCGCATACACTTCAAATCAATGTAAATGCGACACTTCCTTGCTAGGAAATGGCGATGGCAGATGTCTACGTATCGAAGCAGTAGGGCTTCTTAGGAAATAGCGTTTGCAGATGTCTACGTATCGAAACAATAAATTTCTAATGCTTCTGAAAACGACAAATCGCATCTCATTTCCATGTTTCATGATAAGATATAATATTCATTGCGATGTGACATGTATAGCTCGTATTCACTTCAAAAGAATGTAAATGCGACACTTCCTTGCTAGGAAGTAGCGTCTGCAGATGTCTACGTATCGATGCAATAGAGTTCTAATGCTTCTTAAAACGCGATATCGCATCTCATTCCTATGTCTCATGACGAGATATAATATTCATTGCGAAGTGTTATGTATTCCTCCCCTACAGTTAAAATGACTGTAAATGCGACACTTCCTTGCTAGGAAATAGCGTTTGCAGATAGCTACTTATCGTAGCATTAGAGTTCTCATGCTTCTTAAAACGGGATATCGCATCTCATATCTATGTTTCATGATAAGATATAATATGCATTGTGGAGTGATATGTATACCTCGTATTCACTTCAAAAGAATGTAAATGCGACACTTCCTTGCTAGGAAGTAGCGTTTGTAGATGTCTACGTATCGAAGCAATAGTGTTCTGAAGCTTCTTAAATCGCGATATTGCATCTCATTTCTATGATTCATGATAAGATATAATATTCATTGTGCAGTGTTATTTATTCTAGTCTACACTTCAAAGGAATGTAAATGCGACACTTCCTTGCTAGGAAAAAGCGTTTCCGGATGTCCACCTATCGAAGCAATAAAGTTCTAATGCTTCTTAGAACGCGATATCGCATCTCATTTCTATTTTTCATGATAAGATATAATATTCATTGCGATGTGTCATGTATACCTCGTATTCGTTTCAAAGGAATGTAAATGCGACACTTCCATGCTAGGAAATAGCTTTTGCAAATGTCTATGTATCGTAGCAATAGAGTTATAATGCTTCATGTATCGCGATATCGCATCTCACTTCTATGATACATGATAATATATAATATGCATTGTGGAGTGATATGTATACCTCGTATTCACTTCAAAAGAATGTAAATGCGACACTTCCTTGCTAGGAAGTTGCGTTTGTAGATGTCTACGTATCGAAGCAATAGTGTTCTGAAGCTTCTTAAATCGCGATATTGCATCTCATTTCTATGATTCATGATAAGATATAATATTCATTGTGCAGTGTTATTTATTCTAGTCTACACTTCAAAGGAATGTAAATGCGACACTTCCTTGCTAGGAAAAAGCGTTTCCGGATGTCCACCTATCGAAGCAATAAAGTTCTAATGCTTCTTAGAACGCGATATCGCATCTCATTTCTATTTTTCATGATAAGATATAATATTCATTGCGATGTGTCATGTATACCTCGCATACACTTCAAACCAATGTAAATGCGACACTTCCTTGCTAGGAAATAGCGTTTGCAGATGTCTACGTATCGAAGCAATAGAGTTGTAATGCTTCATATATCGCGATATCGCATCTCATTTCTATGTTACATGATAAGATATAGTATTCATTGTGCAATGTTATGTATACATCGCATACACTTCAAACCAATGTAAATGCGACACTTCCTTGCTAGGAAATAGCGTTTGCAGATGTCTCCGCATCGAGGCAATAGGGTTTTAATGCTTCTTAAAACGCGATATCGCATCTGCTCGCCAGTCTAATCCGTAGAACGGAGAGAGAGAAACGAACGGGGGGGGGGGGGGGGGGGCGAAGGTTCTACCATCGTGTATTTCACGCTCCTCGCAAATACAGCTATCGCGATGGTCCGTGTCGCGCTTCTCGCATGGGTGGTGATCTGCGGGCTAGTCTAACCGAAGCAGGGGGGGGGGGGGGGGGGTGAGCGAGCCTTGTGACTTCACCACGTCACAGTACATACAAATTTGCGATTAAGTAACTATGTGTTCAAATTCAATTCCGAATAATGCACTAAAAAGCATCCCAGATAACAAACGGCTAGGTGGTAGCGACAGCATGCCGGCACTATATTGCCACTTCCGAGGAGTGTCAGCTGATTCGTAGTCATCTGTGACCGGATTCGTTGACTAAAATGCCAGAACGTGTTACCAGCACGTTTAGACAAGCGAATCGCGCAGAACCATCATCGCTCCATTCATGAATCTCCTCAGCAATGACGCAGGATCACATTTGGCAATGGGGAACCTGTGCTTTCATACAAATTAGAACCGTTAGATGTCAGTAGATGTTCAGCATATGAGTATTGATAGACATTTTGATGGTCGTTTTCCTATATTTATAGTTATTGAGCGAGTCGTATGTATTTCTTTCAATCCATCATAGACTAAAAATATTATTTATAAAAAAAATATTACTTATAAAATAGAAATTCATGCTGTTGCGTCCCTAACTTCGCCTTGTGTAGTTTTTGAAATAACATGCTGTCATTGTATTTAATGTAACCCTCAATTGCATGAATTTGTAACAATAAATTGAAGAAAATATATATAAAATAAGTGTATATATTTTTATGACAAAGTAATTATCGACTTTATGGAAAAATCGCCCTATCGAGCTAGTTTATAGAAAATAATAAAATCGAGTTCTTATATCTTTGTTTTGTGCCGGTGTATCTATTTTGGAATCAAAATAAATAAATTGCACAGTTTAGTTATTTTTCATATTTACTTATAATTTTTATGGAAACAGCTTCCCCATTAGTAAATGTCAGCCTACGCCACAACCACGCGTGTAGCTATGGTGAGCTGATAGTGTCATTGTCACGGCCGTGTTGCACGTGTGCTATATCTCGGTGCTTTAATAGTGCCGTGATACGAATGCCGCCCCAGTACTAACAGTATGCCACTTCGAAAGCTGAGTAGGAGCACTTTGTTAGCACAGTTCTGTCACGGAATTCGTTCCATCCGTTGTCATTGGCGTGCCAATCGCTGGCTGTTTGGGATATTGTAGTGCATGAGGCAGACTTGTTCCTTATCATCGTCAAGGAGATGGATTTTCACTCCTCCCTTTTTGAATTTTTTAAATTATTGTTTGGAATTTTTGCCGTTTCTGTATCTCTATGACCGCATTGTGGATTCAACTTATGTACGATCTTTTTGGTCTTCATCTTTTGTTACATGTAATATTATATATGTGATGCACGTTTGTTATGTAATGCTCCGATTTGTAAGCCTCAGATACTTTTATTCTTTGGTAAAGCAACTTATTCGATTAATATATATTTATTAGACATAGATATAAACAATTAGAAAAATGTTATTAAAACGCTATTAAATATGTTGTTGCAATTATATATTTAGGTCTGAAGATGTAGATGCAATTAATGTCCGATATTTTACGTGATCCAATCGACGCATCAAGTGAGGCTATGAAATATAAAAATCTTTTACTATTCTTCGACCCCTTTACATGTTACATGAATGATAAGTTCTGCAAGACAAGAAGCCTGAATTAGTGAGATATCTAGGAACATAAGTAATTTGTAAATAACACATCTTTTCTCTTTGAAATATTTGCCTTTGCATAGAATAGAACGTATAGATATAATTGCCTGTTTTGTATCCATTTCGGTCCAATTCTATTATAGCCTTTGAGCAGAAGTAATATTGATTATACTTGATTTTTGCAATAGTTCAATTAACAGATTTTATTAACCTAGAATCATCATTTGACGGATGTATCAATCTACTTTGTAGCTCCATCAGTTTCTTTTTCTGCTCGCTACTTTCCATTTTCAGTTCCGTATACTTATCCTTTATCACCATCATATATGTTGCGTAAAATTACAATAACCTTTTGTCCTCAAATTTTGCGGATATTTCAATTAAATTTCCTTTGATTAAATAAACGGAAATTAAAAAACAGTGGCACGTACCATTTCTTGGAAACGTTGTATCGTAATTTGCATCTGACTGTTTTGAAAGGCACGCACTTTACTTAACGTTTGCAATGATTCGGTTAGCGAAGTAAAGTAATATTCTACTTTCGAAATTATTGGCTCTTGTAATTCTAAGGCAAATATCTGTCGACATCGTGAACATTGTTTTTTGGCAAAATTCCAGAAAAACAAATATACTATAAGTAAAATAATAAACATCATAATATTAAATTTAACTCTGTTCATCGTTGCCTTGTTGGACACATCCATAACAATATACAGGGTGGGGCAGTAATAATTAGCACCTCAGATATCCACGAAACTATAAGTTTCATAGAAGTTTTTGCTAATATAAAATTGCATAGTACAAAGGGGCCATCCGTTGATGAAAATAGTTTTTTTGTAAGTGGAGTTATGTTGGACATATGAAGGTTACCTTCATTTTTTAAAATGAATTGGTATGTCCATTCTTCCGTAATACGATAGAGCATTTTAAAGCAAGTTTAACGATCTGTAACATGAAGGCATTGAAGGTTACAAAAAGTAAAGAAAGGCGATAATACTCACGGTTTTGATAGTAAATGAAACATACGTATTGTAAACAGTGGTGGAAGGCGTAATACTTACCGTTTACTTCACTGTGAATAAACACTTTTCGAAGGGCATTTCAATAGTTTGCAGCATAAGTTAAACATGATAAGATTAGTATTGAAATATCGGTTCGAATACGTTTGGTTAGGCTGTTCTTTGTGTCGTTCATTTTATAAGTACTGAGCTGCGGATTCCTGAGGACAGCTAACAAAATTGTTGAACTATGGAAGATTATCATTTTGAATTTGAATCAAAAGGTAATTAAATTCCATTAGATTGTAAACAGATCTCAATGTTTCATTTTAGATAGTAAGATTAAATACTCTTTACAAAACTACAAGAATGGATACATACCTTTCTGTTATTATTATTTCATAAAGAATTATAATTGCAATTATATAGTTCATTACGATAAAAAATATTTCTCAGAAAATT
>NW_027490113.1:0-111818 GCF_050948175.1 Xylocopa sonorina | reverse complement strand
AAAACCCAGAAATGAGATGCGATATCGCATTTTAAGCAGCATTAGAACTCTATTGCTTGGATACACAGACATCTGGAAACGCTACATCCTAGCAAGGAAGTATGGTATTTGCATTCATTGGAAGTGTAGTCGAGGTATACATAATACTTCGCAATGAATATTATAACTTATCTTGAAACCCAGAAATGAGATGCGATATCGCGTTTTAAGAACCATTTGAACTCTACTTCTTCGATTCGTAGACATATGGAAACGCTATCTCTTAGAAACGAAGTGTGTCATTTACATTCCTTTGAAGTGCAGACGAGGTATACATAACATTTCGCAATGAATATTGTAGCTTATCGTGAAACATAGAAATGAGATGCGATATTGCGTTTTAGAAGCATTAGAACTCTAATGCTTCGATACGTAGATATCTGGAAACGCATTTTCCTAGCAAGGAAGTGTGGCGTCTTCATTCTTCTGTAGTGTAGACGAGGTATACACATCACTTGTCACCGAATATTATATCATAGCATGAAACATAGAAATGAGATGCGATATCCCGTCTAAGAAGCATTAGAACTCTAATGCTTCTTTACGTGGACATCTGGAAACGCTATTTCCTAAGAAAGAAGTGTGCAATTTACATTCTTTTGAAGTGTACACGACGTATACATAACACCTCGTAATAAATATTATATCTTATCATGAAACACAGAATTGAGATGCGATATCGCATTTAAAGAAGCATTGGAACTATATTGCCTCGATAATTAGATATCTGAAAACGCATTTCCTGACAAGGAAGTGTTGCATTCACATTCCTTTGAAGTGTAGACGAGGTATACATAGCACATCGCAGTGAATATTCTATTATATCATGAAACATAGAAATGAGATGCGTTATCGCGTTTTAAGTAGCATTAGAACTCTATGGCCTCGATGCGCAGACATCTGAAAACGCCATTTCCTAGCAAGGAAGTGTCGCATTTACATTCGCTTGGAGAGAATACGAGGTATACATGACACTTCGCAATGAATATTATATCTTATCATGAATCATAGAAGTGAGATGCGATATCGCGTTTTAAGAAGCATTAGAAACTTATTGCCTCGACGCGTAGACATCTGCAGACGCTATTTGCTAGCATGGAAGTGTCGCATTTACATTCTTTTGAAGTGAATACGTGGTATACATGACACTTCGCAATGAATATTATATCTTATCACGAACCATAGAAATAAGATGCGATATCGCGATTTAAGTAGCATTAGAAATCTATTGCTACGATACGTGGACATCTGAATACGCTATTTCCTAGCAAGCAATAGTCGCATTTACATACTTTTGAAGTGAATATGAGGTATACATGACACTTCGCAATGAAAATTATATCTTATCATGAAACATAGAAGTGAGATGCGATATCGCGTTTTAAGAAGCATTAGAACTCTATTGCCTCGTCGCGAATACATCTGCAGACGCTATTTCCGAGCATGGAAGTGTCGCATTTACATTCTTTTGAAGTGAATACGAGGTGTACATGACACTTTGCATTGAATATTATATCTCATCACGAAACATAGAAATGAAATGCGACATCTCGTTGCAAGAAGCATTAGGACTCTATTGCCTCAATGCGGAGATATCTGCAAGGGCTATTTCCTAGCATGGAAATGTCGCATTTAGATTCCTTTGAAGTGAATTCGAGGTATACATGACACTTCGGAATGAATATTATATCTTATCACGAAACATTGAAATGAGATGCGATATCGCGATCTAAGCAGCATTAGAACTCGATTTCTACGTTGCGTAGGCATCTGCAAACGCTACTTCCTACCAAGGAATAGTCGCATTTACATTCTTTTGAAGTGAATACGAGGTATACATAACACTTCGCAATGAATATTATATCTTATCATGAATCATAGAAGTGAGATGCGATATCGCGTTTTAAGAAGCATTAGAAACTTATAGCCTCGAAGCGTAGACATCTGCAGACGCTATTTCCTAGCAAGCAATAGTCGCATTTTCATTCTTTTGAAGTGATTACGAGGTGTACATGACACTTCGCAATGAATATTATATCTTATCACGAAACATAGAAATGAGATGCGATATCGCGATTTAAGTAGCATTAGAAATCTATTGCTACGATACGTGGACATCTGAATACGCTATTTCCTAGCAAGCAATAGTCGCATTTACATTCTTTTGAAGTGAATATGAGGTATCCAAGACATTTCGCAATGAAAATTATATCTTATCATGAAACACAGAAGTGAGATGCGATATCGCGTTTTAAGAAGCATTAGAACTCTATTGCCTCGTCGCGTATACATCTGCAGACGCTATTTCCTAGCATGGAAGTGTCGCATTTACATTCCTTTGAAGTGAATACGAGGTGTACACGACACTTTGCATTGAATATTATATCTTATGACGAAACATAGAAATGAAATGCGACATCTCGTTGTAAGAAGCATTAGGACTCTATTGCCTCAATGCGGAGATATCTGCAAGGGCTATTTCCTAGCATGGAAATGTCGCATTTAGATTCCTTTGAAGTGAATTCGAGGTATACATGACACTTCGGAATGAATATTATATCTTATCACGAAACATTGAAATGAGATGCGATATCGCGATCTAAGCAGCATTAGAACTCAATTTCTACGTTGCGTAGGCATCTGCAAACGCTACTTCCTACCAAGGAATAGTCGCATTTACATTCTTTTGAAGTGAATACGAGGTATACATAACACTTCGCAATGAATATTATATCTTATCATGAATCATAGAAGTGAGATGCGATATCGCGTTTTAAGAAGCATTAGAAACTTATTGCCTCGAAGCGTAGACATCTGCAGACGCTATTTGCTAGCATGGAAGTGTCGCATTTACATTCTTTTGAAGTGAATACGAGGTGTACATGACACTTCGCAATGAATATTATATCTTATCATGAAGCATAGAAATGTGATGCGATATCGCGTTTTGAGAAGCATTAGAACACTATTGCTACGATACGTAGACACCTGAAAACGCTATTTCCTAGCAAGCAATAGTCGCATTTTCATTCTTTTGAAGTGAATACGAGGTGTACATGACACTTCGCAATGAATATTATATCTTATCACGAAACATAGAAATGAGATGCGATATCGCGATTTAAGTAGTATTAGAACTCTACTGCTGCGATACGTAGACATCTGAAAACGTCATTTCCTAGCAAGGAAGAGTCGCATTTACATTCGTTTGGAGAGAATACGTGGTATACATGACACTTCGCAAAGAACATTATATTTTATCATGTAACATAGAAGTGAGATGCGATATCGCGTTTTAAGAAGCATTAGATCCCTATTGCCTCGATGCGGAGACATCTGCAAACGCTATTTCCTAGCAAGCAATAGTCGCATTTACATTCTTTTGAAGTGAATACGAGGTATTCATGACACTTCGCAATGAATATTATATCTTATCACGAAACATAGAAATGAGATGCGATATCTCGATTTAAGTAGCATTAGAAATCTATTGCTACGATACGTGGACATCTGAATACGCTATTTCCTAGCAAGCAATAGTCGCATTTACATACTTTTGAAGTGAATATGAGGTATACAAGACACTTCGCAATGAAAATTATATCTTATCATGAAACATAGAAGTGAGATGCGATATCGCGTTTTAAGAAGCATTAGAACACTATTGCTTCGATACGGAGATATCTGCAAACGCTACCTCCTTGCAAGGAAGTGTCGCATTTACATTCATTTGAAGTGTATCCGAGGTATACATAACAATTCGCAATGAATATCATATCTAATCATGAAACGTAGAATCGTTAATCGATATGGCGTTTTGAGAAGCATTAGAACTCTACTGCTACGATACGTAGACATCTGCAGACGATATTTTCTAGCAAGGAAGTGTTGCATTTACATTCTTTCGAAGTAAATACGAGGTATACATGACACTTCGCAATGCATATTATATCTTATCATGAAACATAGAAATGAGTTGCGATATCTCGTTTTAAGAAGCGTTAGAACTCTATTGCTCCGATACGTAGACATCTGCAAACGCTATTTCCTAGAAACGAAATGTCGCATTTACATTCATTTGAAGTGCAGTCGAGGAATACATAACACTTCGCAATGAATATTATATCTTATCATGAATCATAGAAATGAGATGCGATATCGCGTTTTGAGAAGCGTTAGAGCACTATTGCTTCGATACGTAGACATCTGCAAACGCTATATCCTAGCTTGGAAGTGTCGCATTTACATTCTTTTGAAGTGAATACGAGATACACATGACACTGCGCAATGAATATTATATCTTATCATGAAACATAGAAGTGAGATGCGATATCGCGTTCTAAGAAGCATAAGAACACTATTGCTACGATACGTAGACATCTGCAAACTCTATTTCCTAGCATGGAAGTGTCGCATTTACATTCTTTTGAAGTGAATACGAGGTATACATGACACGTCGCAATGAATATTATATCTTATCACGAAACATAGAAATGAGATGCGATATCGCGTTTTGAGAAGCATTAGAACTCTATTGCTACGATACGTAGACATCTGCAAACGCTATTTCCTAGCATCGAAGTTTCGCATTTACATTCTTTTGAAGTGAATACTAGGTATACATGACACTTCACAATGAATATTATACCTTATCACGATACATAGAAATGAGATGCGATATCGTGACTTAAAAAGCATTAGAACTCCATTGCTACGACACGTAGACATCTGCAAACGCTGTTTAATAGCAAGGAAGTGTCGCATTTACATTCATATGATGTGCACACGAGGAATACATAAGACTTCGTAATGAATATTATATGTTATCATGAAACATGGAAATGAGGAGCGACATCGCGTCTTAAGAAGCATTAGAACTCTATTGCTACGTTACGTAGACATCTGCAAACGCTATTTCCTAGGAAGGAAGTATCGCGTTTACATTCATTTGAAGTGTAGGCGGGATATACATAACACTGCACAATGAATATTATATCTTATCATGAAACATAGAAATGAGATGCGATATTGTAACGTCCGCCGAACCTCGCGGTACCTCCTTCACCCCCCGGCAGAGCCACACGCATCGCCTGTCGCCACCACAAAGACGAGCTTACCGAGTATGCGATCGCCGAGCTAAGGCAGCCACCCCCGCAACCAGGAGTTGGACCACACGACCGCGCTGCGACACGTGCCTTCCAGACAGCTGGAGCACGACCGAGCCACAGCCTCCGCACGAGGACCATTCCACGTATCAGGAAGAGTCGCCCGCCGTTACGCACCCGTATCCATACTTTGCATACCATTATAATTATAATTAAGCGAATCCTAGATTTTAAGCACACGACACTCCATGTACGTACACGACACAACACACACCTCCTAGCGTAAGGCGTTTCATGTGTTATCCTAATTTTTAAGATCATAATTAACCGTAATAAGTAAGCGAAGCGCCCGAGCGAGCGCCCGACGCGCGCGGCTCACGCCGAACGCGCGCGCCCTACCACGACCGTCCACCCCACTCCGTGGGCCGAGCGTCCGCCCCACTCTGGGGACCCGCGACTCGCGCGCCCCGCGATCCGAGGAGGTCGCGGGCCCGCGAGCTGAGAGTCAGTACGAGTCATCCGCTCCAAGCGAGCGGACCTCCCTCAAATCCAATCTCTAGTTCGAGCCATTCGCTCCAAGCGAGCATTCCTTTAACATAATCCAATCTTACTAGTTCAACTTAAACTCTAATTCAATTCAAGTCCTTATTCTAAACTCTAATTATCGTATCCTAGTACTTAGTCAACTTTAGCATAGGGAAGTATCAGTGTAAGCTTAGTTTTATTTAGAATATACTTTATTTTTACCAGTACTACAATTCTCATCATTCTAAATATTCCTTGCCTTATTATTATTATAAATTTATTCATTGCGAAGTCTTCCACGAGTTCACGCGTCTTCAAGAACATTCACAGGCTCCGAACTTTAGTCAAACTTGGTAATCGATCAGTTAGAGCGGACCGCCGCTTAGCTGCATCGACCCACAGCGAGGCTAGAGCAAGGACATTCGTCGATTTTCCATATTTCTGGACCGGTAAACTAGAGCGGACCGCCGCTTAGTGGACCCGTATCCGGACTTTTGGAAACCGACTCGAATGCGTCATTCCGGTGCAACTAAACGAACTCGCCGCGCGGGAAGGAAGAACTTCTTGCGTTCCCTTGTGCGCGGATACGTTGGCACAGCCGTGTGCATATACCACTGCAACGTCTCATCTTCCGCCGCACACCGATCGGACAGCCGTCCCGCATCGCCGCATCCATCGCCGATCCGCTTGACCGAGCCGATCCACCCCCGAGGTCAGCCCACCTGGGTACTCGTCCCGCTGACAATCACGCCTCACCGACCGTACGCAGGGATCATACCAGAGGGCGATCCGCGCCGACGACGATACCTGCAACAAGGGTACTAAATATTAGCAGCTGTCAAGAGATAAAAGGTAAGGTCATATTTTCTTGTCCACGTTCGTGCCTTTTTATACGTGTTTCGCGAGCCAGAAAGAACCCGGTCTTCGTCGCAATTCCGCGAGCCGAACCGTTCGAGGCTGCGTGTCGCTCCCGGTAAACGATAAGTTTTCGCGACCCGTGACGTGACAATATCGCGTTTTGAGAAACATTAGAACTCTGTTGCTTCGATACGTAGACATCTGGAAACGTAATTTCATAGAAAGGAAGTGTCGCATTTACATTCTCTTGAGAGGAATACGATGTATACATGACACTTCGCAATGAATATTATATCTTATGATGAAACATAGAAATGGGATGCGATATGGCGATTCAACAAGCACTAGAACTCTATTTCTACGATACGTAGATATCTGCAAACCTTATTTCCTAGCAAGGAATTGTCATATTTACATTCTTTTGAAGTGAATACGAGGTGTCACGTCCGGCGAAACTATTTTCCGTTGCTCCGGAGGCTTTACGACACGAGCCTATTTTTCGGTAATTCGGTCCGCGGGAACGCGTTAAGACCGGGTCCGACAATTTCGGCTGACGCGACACTAGCGAAAACAGTCGCGATAATAAGGGAATGACCTTACCTTTCGATGACTTCTCTCTCGATTTGTACGTAGAAACGGCGTGGAGGATCGTTCGCTGAGGCAGCGGAACTCGGTGTGAGTGAGCGCGTGCAGGTATGCGCGCGCGAACACTTCCAGTTGCTGGTTCTGCAGGCGAGTTTGGCTGGTTGCATGCGTCCAGGGGTTGATGCTGGGGGGTGCGAGGAGGTTCCTTTCTAGGAAATTACGTACCCAGATATCTCTGTATCGAAGCTATAGAGTACTAATGCCCCTTAAAACGCCATATCGCATCTCATTTCTATGTTACGTGATAAGATATAATATTCATTGCGAAGTGTCATGCATTCCTCGTATTCACTTCAAAACAATGTAAATGCGATTATTGCTTGCTAGGAAATAGCGTATTCAGATGTCTACGAATCGTAGCAATAGATTTCTAATGCTACTTAAATCGCGATATCGCATCACATTTCTATATTTCGTGATAAGATATAATATTCTCTGCGATGTGTCAAGTATACCACGTATTCACTTCAAAAGAAAGTAAGTGCGACACCTCCATGCTAGGAAATAGCGTTTGCAGATGTCTCCGCATCAAGGCCATAGAGTTCTAATGCTTTTTAAAACGCGTTATCGCACCTCACTTCTATGTTTAATGATAAGATACAATATTCATTGCGAAGTGTCATGCATACCTCGTATTCACTTCAAAAGAATATAAGTGCGACACTTCCATGCTAGGAAATAGCGTTTGCAGATGTCTCCGCATCGAGGCCATAGATTTCTAATGCTTCTTAAAACGCGATATCGCAACTCACTTCTATGTTTCATGATAAGATATAACACTCATTGCGAAGTGTCATGTATACCTCGTATTCCCTTCAAAAGAATGTAAATGCGACGTTTCCATCCTAGGAAATAGCCTTTGCAGATGTCTACGTATCGTAGCAAAAGAGTCCTAATGCTTCTTAAAACGAGATGTCGCATTTCATTTCTATCTTTCGTGATAAGATATAATATTCATTGCGAAGTGTTATGTATACCTCGTATTCACTCCAAACAAATGTAAATGCGACACTTCCTTGCTAGGAAATAGCGTTTGCTGATGTCTCCGCATCGAGGCCATAGAGTTCTAACGCTTTTTAAAACGCGATATCGCACCTCACTTCTATGTTTCATGATACGATATAATATTCATTGCGAAGTGTCATGTATAACTGGTATTCACTTCAAGAGAATGTAAATGCGACTATTTCTTGCTAGGAAATAGCGTTTGCAGAAGCCTACGTATCGTAGCAATAGAGTTGTAGTGCTTCTCAGAACGCGATATCGCATCTCATTTCTATGCTTCATGATAAGATATAATATTCATTGCGAAGTGTCATGTATACCTCGTATTCACTCCAAACGAATGTATATGCGACACTTCCTTGCTAGGAAATAGCGTATTCAGATGTCTACGAATCGTAGCAATACAGTTCTAATGCTTCATAGATCGCGATATCGCACCTCATTTCTATGTTTCGTGATAAGTTATAATATTCATTCCGAAGTGTCATGTAAACCTCGAATTCATTTCAAAAGAATGTAAATGCGACTATTGCTTGCTAGGAAATAGCGTTTGCAGATATCTCCACATCGAGGCAATAGGATTCTAATGCTTCTTAAGACACGATACCGCATCTCACTTATATGTTACATGATAAGATATAATGTTCATTGTGAAGTGTCATGTATACCTCGTATTCACTTCAAAAGAATGTAAATGCGAATCTTCCTTGCTAGGAAATAGCGCTTGCAGATGTCTACGTGTCGTAGCAATAGTGTTCTAATGCTTCTCAAAACGCGATATCGCATATCATTTCTATGCTTCATGATAAGATATAATATTCATTGCGAAGTGTCATGTATACCTCGTATTCACTTCAAAAGAATGTAAATGCGACACTTCCATGCTAGGAAATAGCGTCTGCAGATGCCTACGCGTCGAGGCAATAAGGTTCTAATGCTTCTTAAAACGCGATATCGCAACTCACTTCTATGTTTCATGATAAGATATAACACTCATTGCGAAGTGTCATGTATACCTCGTATTCCCTTCAAAAGAATGTAAATGCGACGTTTCCATCCTAGGAAATAGCCTTTGCAGATGTCTACGTATCGTAGCAAAAGAGTCCTAATGCTTCTTAAAACGAGATGTCGCATTTCATTTCTATCTTTCGTGATAAGATATAATATTCATTGCGAAGTGTTATGTATACCTCGTATTCACTCCAAACAAATGTAAATGCGACACTTCCTTGCTAGGAAATAGCGTTTGCTGATGTCTCCGCATCGAGGCCATAGAGTTCTAATGCTTTTTAAAACGCGATATCGCACCTCACTTCTATGTTTCATGATACGATATAATATTCATTGCGAAGTGTCATGTATAACTGGTATTCACTTCAAGAGAATGTAAATGCGACTATTTCTTGCTAGGAAATAGCGTTTGCAGATGCCTACGTATCGTAGCAATAGAGTTGTAGTGCTTCTCAGAACGCGATATCGCATCTCATTTCTATGCTTCATGATAAGATATAATATTCATTGCGAAGTGTCATGTATACCTCGTATTCACTCCAAACGAATGTATATGCGACACTTGCTTGCTAGGAAATAGCGTATTCAGATGTCTACGAATCGTAGCAATACAGTTCTAATGCTTCATAGATCGCGATATCGCACCTCATTTCTATGTTTCGTGATAAGTTATAATATTCATTCCGAAGTGTCATGTAAACCTCGAATTCATTTCAAAAGAATGTAAATGCGACTATTGCATGCTAGGAAATAGCGTTTGCAGATATCTCCACATCGAGGCAATAGGATTCTAATGCTTCTTAAGACACGATACCGCATCTCACTTATATGTTACATGATAAGATATAATGTTCATTGTGAAGTGTCATGTATACCTCGTATTCACTTCAAAAGAATGTAAATGCGAATCTTCCTTGCTAGGAAATAGCGCTTGCAGATGTCTACGTGTCGTAGCAATAGTGTTCTAATGCTTCTCAAAACGCGATATCGCATATCATTTCTATGCTTCATGATAAGATATAATATTCATTGCGAAGTGTCATGTATACCTCGTATTCACTTCAAAAGAATGTAAATGCGACACTTCCATGCTAGGAAATAGCGTCTGCAGATGCCTACGCGTCGAGGCAATAAGGTTCTAATGCTTCTTAAAACGCGATATCGCAACTCACTTCTATGTTTCATGATAAGATATAACACTCATTGCGAAGTGTCATGTATACCTCGTATTCCCTTCAAAAGAATGTAAATGCGACGTTTCCATCCTAGGAAATAGCCTTTGCAGATGTCTACGTATCGTAGCAAAAGAGTCCTAATGCTTCTTAAAACGAGATGTCGCATTTCATTTCTATCTTTCGTGATAAGATATAATATTCATTGCGAAGTGTTATGTATACCTCGTATTCACTCCAAACAAATGTAAATGCGACACTTCCTTGCTAGGAAATAGCGTTTGCTGATGTCTCCGCATCGAGGCCATAGAGTTCTAATGCTTTTTAAAACGCGATATCGCACCTCACTTCTATGTTTCATGATACGATATAATATTCATTGCGAAGTGTCATGTATAACTGGTATTCACTTCAAGAGAATGTAAATGCGACTATTTCTTGCTAGGAAATAGCGTTTGCAGATGCCTACGTATCGTAGCAATAGAGTTGTAGTGCTTCTCAGAACGCGATATCGCATCTCATTTCTATGCTTCATGATAAGATATAATATTCATTGCGAAGTGTCATGTATACCTCGTATTCACTCCAAACGAATGTATATGCGACACTTCCTTGCTAGGAAATAGCGTATTCAGATGTCTACGAATCGTAGCAATACAGTTCTAATGCTTCATAGATCGCGATATCGCACCTCATTTCTATGTTTCGTGATAAGTTATAATATTCATTCCGAAGTGTCATGTAAACCTCGAATTCATTTCAAAAGAATGTAAATGCGACTATTGCTTGCTAGGAAATAGCGTTTGCAGATATCTCCACATCGAGGCAATAGGATTCTAATGCTTCTTAAGACACGATACCGCATCTCACTTATATGTTACATGATAAGATATAATGTTCATTGTGAAGTGTCATGTATACCTCGTATTCACTTCAAAAGAATGTAAATGCGAATCTTCCTTGCTAGGAAATAGCGCTTGCAGATGTCTACGTGTCGTAGCAATAGTGTTCTAATGCTTCTCAAAACGCGATATCGCATATCATTTCTATGCTTCATGATAAGATATAATATTCATTGCGAAGTGTCATGTATACCTCGTATTCACTTCAAAAGAATGTAAATGCGACACTTCCATGCTAGGAAATAGCGTCTGCAGATGCCTACGCGTCGAGGCAATAAGGTTCTAATGCTTCTTAAAACGCGATATCGCATCTCAGTTCTATGATTCATGATAAGATATAATATTCATTGCGAAGTGTCATGTACACCTCGTATTCACTTCAAAAGAACGTAAATGCGACTACTGCTTGCTAGGAAATAGCGTTTGCAGATGTCTACGTATCGTAGTAATAGAGTTCTAATGCTACTTAAATCGCGATATCGCATCTCTCTACTATGTTTCATGATAAGATATAATATTCATTGCGAATAGTCATGTATACCTCGTATTCACTTCAAAAGAATGTAAATGCGACTATTCCTTGCTGGGAAATAACGTCTGCAGATGCCTACGTTTCGTAGAAATTGAATTCTGATGCTTTTTAGATCGCGATATCGCATCTCATTTCTATGTTTCGTGATAAGTTATAATATTCATTCCGAAGTGTCAGGTATACTTCGAATTCACTTCAAAAGAATGTAAATGCGACACTTCCATGCTAGGAAATATCGTTTGCAGATATCTCCGCATCGAGGCAATAGGTTTCTAATGCTTCTTAAAACGCAATATCGCATCTCACTTCTATGTTACATGATAAGATATAATATCCATTGCGAAGTGTCATGTATACCTCGAATTCACTTCAAGAGAATGTAAATGCGACACTTCCATCCTAGGAAATAGCGTTTGCAGATATCTACGTATCGTAGCAATAGAGTTCTAATGTTTCTCAAAACGCGATATCGCATCTCATTCCTATGATTCATAATAAGATATAATATTGATTGCGAAGCGTCATGTATACCTCGTATTCACTCCAAACGAATGTATATGCGACACTTCCTTGCTAGGAAATAGCGTATTCAGATGTCTACGAATCGTAGCAATAGATTTCTAATGCTACTTAAATCGCGATATCGCATCACATTTCTATATTTCGTGATAAGGTATAATATTCATTGCGAAGTGTCATGTATACCTCGTATTCACTTCATAAGAATGTAAATGCGACTATTGCTTGCTAGGAAATAGCGTTTGCACATGTCTACGTATCGTAGCAATAGAGTTCTAATGCTACTTAAATCGCGATATCGCATCTCATTTATATGTTTCGTGATAAGATATAATATTCATTGCGAAGTGTCATGTATACCTCGTATTCACATCAAAAGAATGTAAATGCGACGTTTCCATCTTTGGGAATGTCGTATGCAGATGTCTACTTATCGTAGCAAAAGTGTCCTAATAGTTCTTATAACGAGATGTCGCATTTCATTTCTATGTTTCGTGATAAGATGTAATATTCATTGCGAAGTGCCATGTATACCTCGTATTCACTCCACACGGATGTAAATGCGACACTTCCTTACTAGGAAATAGCGTATTCGGATGTCTACGTATCGTAGCAATAGAGTTCTAATGCTACTTAAATCGCGATATCGCATCTCATTTCTATGTTTCGTGATAAGATGTAATATTCATTGCGAAGTGTCATGTACTCCTCGTATTCACTTCAAAAGAATGTGAATGCGACAATTCCTTGCTAGGAAATAGCGTTTGCAGATGTCAACGTATCGTAGCAATAGAGTTCTAATGCTACTTAAATCGCGATATCGCATCTCATTTCTGTGCTTCGTGATAGGATGTAATATTCATTGCGAAGTGTCATGTATACCTCGTATTCACTTCAAAAGAATGTAAATGCGACTATTGCTTGCTAGGAAATAGCGTGTGCAGATGTCTACGTATTGTAGGAATGGAGTTCTAATGCTACTTAAATCGCGATATCGCATCCCATTAATATGTTTCGTGATAAGATATAATATTCATTGCGAAGTGTCATGTATACCTCGCATTCACTTCAAAAGAATGTAAATGCGACACTTCCAAGCTAGGATATAGCGTTTGCAGATGTCTACGTATCGTAGCAATGGAGTTCTAATACTTCTTAAAACGCGATATCGCATCTCATTTCTATGATTCGTGATAAGATATAATATTCATTGCGACGTGTCATGTATACCTCGTATTCACTTCAAACGAATGTAAATGTGACACTTCCTTCCTAGGATATATTGTTTGCGGATTTCTACGTATCGTAGCAATAGTGCTCTAATGCTTCTCAAAACGCGATATCGCATCTCATTCCTATGTTTCATGGTAAGATATAATACTCATTGCGAAGTGTCATGTATATCTCGTATTCACTTCAAAGGAATGTAAATGCTACACTTCCATGCTAGGAAATAGAGTTTGCAGATGTCCACGTATCGTAGCAATAGTGTTCTCATGCTTCTTAGAACGCGATATCGCATCTCGCTTCTATGTTTCATGATAAGATATAATATTCATTGCGACGTGTCATGTATAGCTCGTATTTACCTCAAACGAATGTAAATGCGACACTTCCAAGCTAGGGTATAGCGTTTGCAGATATCTACGTATGGTAGCAATGGAGTTCTAATGCTTCCTAGAACGCGATATCGCATCTCATTTCTATGTTTCGTGATAAGATATAATATACATTGCGAAGTGTCATGTATATCTCGTATTCACTTCAAGAGAATGTAAATGCGACACTTCCATGCTAGGAAATAGCGTTTGCACATGTCTACGTATCGTAGCAATAGAGTTCTAATTCTTCTTAAAACGCCATATCGCATCTCACTTCTACGTTACACGATACGATATAATATTCATTGCGAAGTGTCATGTATACCTCGTATTCACTCCACACGGATGTAAATGCGACACTTCCTTACTAGGAAATAGCGTATTCGGATGTCTACGTATCGTAGCAATAGAGTTCTAATGCTACTTAAATCGCGATATCGCATCTCATTTCTATGTTTCGTGACAAGATGTAATATTCATTGCGAAGTGTCATGTACTCCTCGTATTCACTTCAAAAGAATGTGAATGCGACAATTCCTTGCTAGGAAATAGCGTTTGCAGATGTCAACGTATCGTAGCAATAGAGTTCTAATGCTACTTAAATCGCGATATCGCATCTCATTTCTGTGCTTCGTGATAGGATGTAATATTCATTGCGAAGTGTCATGTATACCTCGTATTCACTTCAAAAGAATGTAAATGCGACTATTGCTTGCTAGGAAATAGCGTGTGCAGATGTCTACGTATTGTAGGAATGGTGTTCTAATGCTACTTAAATCGCGATATCGCATCCCAATAATATGTTTCGTGATAAGATATAATATTCATTGCGAAGTGTCATGTATACCTCGCATTCACTTCAAAAGAATGTAAATGCGACACTTCCAAGCTAGGATATAGCGTTTGCAGATGTCTACGTATCGTAGCAATGGAGTTCTAATGCTTCTTAAAACGCGATATCGCATCTCATTTCTATGATTCGTGATAAGATATAATATTCATTGCGACGTGTCATGTATACCTCGTATTCACTTCAAACGAATGTAAATGTGACACTTCCTTCCTAGGATATATTGTTTGCGGATTTCTACGTATCGTAGCAATAGTGCTCTAATGCTTCTCAAAACGCGATATCGCATCTCATTCCTATGTTTCATGATAAGATATAATACTCATTGCGAAGTGTCATGTATATCTCGTATTCACTTCAAAGGAATGTAAATGCTACACTTCCATGCTAGGAAATAGAGTTTGCAGATGTCCACGTATCGTAGCAATAGTGTTCTCATGCTTCTTAGAACGCGATATCGCATCTCGCTTCTATGTTTCATGATAAGATATAATATTCATTGCGACGTGTCATGTATAGCTCGTATTTACCTCAAACGAATGTAAATGCGACACTTCCAAGCTAGGGTATAGCGTTTGCAGATATCTACGTATGGTAGCAATGGAGTTCTAATGCTTCCTAGAACGCGATATCGCATCTCATTTCTATGTTTCGTGATAAGATATAATATACATTGCGAAGTGTCATGTATATCTCGTATTCACTTCAAAAGAATGTAAATGCGACACTTCCATGCTAGGAAATAGCGTTTGCAGATGTCTACGTATCGTAGCAATAGAGTTCTAATTCTTCTTAAAACGCCATATCGCATCTCACTTCTACGTTACACGATACGATATAATATTCATTGCGAAGTGTCATGTATATCTCGTATTCACTTCCAAAGAATGTAAATGCGAAACTTCAATGCTAGGAAATAGCGTTTGCAGATGTCTACGTATCGTAGCAATAGAGTTCTAATGCTTCTAAAAACGCGATATCGCATCTCACTTCTATCTTTCATGATAAGATATAATATTCATTGCGAAGAGTCATGTATACCTCGTATTCACTTCAAAAGAATGTAAATGCGACTATTCCTTGCTGGGAAATAACGTCTGCAGATGCCTACGTTTCGTAGAAATTGAATTCTGATGCTTTTTAGATCGCGATATCGCATCTCATTTCTATGTTTCGTGATAAGTTATAATATTCATTCCGAAGTGTCACGTTTACTTCGAATTCACTTCAAAAGAATGTAAATGCGACACTTCCATGCTAGGAAATATCGTTTGCAGATATCTCCGCATCGAGGCAATAGGTTTCTAATGCTTCTTAAAACGCAATATCGCATCTCACTTCTATGTTACATGATAAGATATAATATTCATTGCGAAGTGTCATGTATACCTCGAATTCACTTCAAGAGAACGTAAATGCGACACTTCCATCCTAGGAAATAGCGTTTGCAGATGTCTACGTATCGTAGCAATAGAGTTCCAATGCTTCTCAAAACGAGATGTCGCATTTCACTCCTATGTTTCGTGATAAGATATAATATTCATTGCAAAATGTCACGTATACTTCGTATCCACTCCAAACGAATGTAAATGCGACACTTCCTTGCTAGGAAGTAGCGTATTCAGATGTCTACGTATTGTAGCAATAGAGTTCTAATGCTGCTTAACCCGCGATATCGCATCTCACTTCCATGTTTCATGATAAGATGTAGTATTCATTACGAAGTATCATGTACACCTCGTATTCACTTCAAAAGAATGTAAATGTGACACTTCCATGCTAGGAAATAGCGTCTGCAGATGTCTACGTGTCGAGGCATTAGAGTTCTAATGCTTCTTAAAACGCGATATCGCATCTCACTTCTATCTTTCATGATAAGGTATAATATTCATTGCGAAGTGTCATGTATACCTCGAATTCACTTCATGAGAATGTAAATGCGACACTTCCATCCTAGGAAATAGCGTTTGCAGATGTCTACGTATCGTAGCAATAGTGTTCTAATGTTTCTCAAAACGCGATATCGCATCTCAATCCTATGATTCATAATAAGATATAATATTGATTGCGAAGCGTCATGTATACCTCGTATTCACTCCAAACGAATGTAAATGCGACGTTTCCTTGCTAGGAAATAGCGTTTGTAGATGCCTACATATCGTAGCAATAGAATACTAATGCTTCTTAGATCGCGATATCGCATCTCATTTCTATGTTTCGTGATAAGTTATAATATTCATTCCGAAGTGTCATGTATACCTCGAATTCACTTCAAAAGAATGTAAATGCGACACTTCCATGCTAGGAAATAGCGTTTGCAGATATCTCCGCATCCAGGCAATAGGGTTCTAATGCTTCTTAAAACGCGATATCGCATCTCACTTCTATGTTACATGATAAGATATAATGTTAATTGCGAAGTGTCATGTATACCTCGTATTCGCTTCAAAAGAATGTAAATGCGAATCTTCCTTGCTAGGAAATAGCGTTTGCAGATGTCTACGTATCGTAGCAATAGATTTCTAATGCTACTTAAATCGCGATATCGCATCTCATTTGTATGTTTCGTGATAAGATATAATATTCATTGCGAAGTGTCATGTATACCTCGTATTCACTTCAAAAGAATGTAAATGCGACTATTGCTTGCTAGGAAATAGCGTTTGCAGATGTTTACGTATCGTAGCAATAGCGTTCTAATGCTACTTAAATCGCGATATCGCATCTCATTTATATGTTTCGTGATAAGATATAATATACATTGCGGAGTGTCATGTATACCTCCTATTCACTCCAAACGAATGTAAATGCGACACTTCCTTGCTGGGAAGAAGCGTCTGCAGATGTCTACGTATCGTAGCAATAGCGTTCTAATGCTACTTTAGTCGCGATATCGCATCTCACTTCTATGTTACATGATAAGATATAACGTTCATTGCGAAGTGTCATGTATACCTCGTATTCACTTCAAAAGAATGTAAATGCGAATCTTCCTTGCTAGGAAATAGCGTATGCAGATGTCTGCGTATCGTAGCAATAGAGTTCTAATGCTACTTAAATCGCGATATCGCATCTCATTTCTGTGTTTCGTGATAAGATGTAATATTCATTGCGAAGTGTCATGTATACCTCGTATTCACACCAAACGAATGTAAATGCGACACTTCCTTGCTGGGAAATAGCGTATTCAGATGTCAAAGTATCGTAGCAATAGAGTTCTAATGCTACTTAAATCGCGATATCGCATCTCATTTTTATATTTCGTGATAAGATATAATGTTCATTGCGAAGTGTTATGTATACCTCGTATTCACTCCAAACAAATGTAAATGCGACACTTCCTTGCTAGGAAATAGCATTTGCAGATGACTCCGCATTGAGGCCATAGAGTTCTAAGGCTTCTTAAAACGCGTTATCGCACCTCACTTCTATGTTTCATGATAAGATACAATATTCATTGCGAAGTGTCATGCATACCTCGTATTCACTTCAAAAGAATATAAGTGCGACACTTCCATGCTAGGAAATAGCGTTTGCAGATGTCTCCGCATCGAGGCCATAGATTTCTAATGCTTCTTAAAACGCGATATCGCACCTCACTTCTATGTTTCATGATAAGATATAACACTCATTGCGAAGTGTCATGCATACCTCCTATTCACTCCAAACGAATGTAAACGCAACACTTCCATGCTAGGAAATAAAGTCTGCAGATGTCTACGCGTCGAGGCAATAGAGTTCTAATGCTTCTTAGATCGCGATATCGCATCTCATTTCTATGTTTCATTATAAGATACAATATTCATTGCGAAGTGTCATGTATACCTCGTATTCACATCAAAAGAATGTAAATGCGACTATTCCTTGCTAGGGCATAGCGTTTGCAGATGCCTACGTATCGTAGCAATACAGTTCTAATGCTTCATAGATCGCGATATCGCATCTCATTTCTATGTTTCGTGATAAGTTATAATATTCATTCCGAAGTGTCATGTAAACCTCGAATTCATTTCAAAAGAATGTAAATGCGACACTTCCAAGCTAGGACATAGCGTTTGCAGATGTCTACGTATCGTAGCAATGGTGTTCTAATGCTTCTTAGAACGCGATATCGCATCTCATTTCTATGTTTCGTGATAAGATATAATATACATTGCGAAGTGTCATGTATATCTCGTATTCACTTCAGAAGAATGTAAATGCGACACTTCCATGCTAGGAAATAGCGTTTGCAGATGTCTACGTATCGTAGCAATAGAGTTCTAATTCTTCTTAAAACGCCATATCGCATCTCACTTCTACGTTACATGATACGATATAATATTCATTGCGAAGTGTCATGTATACCTCGTATTCACATCAAAAGAATGTAAATGCGACGTTTCCATCTTTGGGAATATCGTATGCAGATGTCTACTTATCGTAGCAAAAGTGTCCGAATAGTTCTTAAAACGAGATGTCGCATTTCATTTCTATGTTTCGTGATAAGATGTAATATTCATTGCGAAGTGTCATGTATACCTCGTATTCACTCCGCACGGATGTAAATTCCTTACTAGGAAATAGCGTATTCGGATGTCTACGTATCGTAGCAATAGAGTTCTAATGCTACTTAAATCGCGATATCGCATCTCATTTCTATGTTTCGTGATAAGATGTAATATTCATTGCGAAGTGTCATGTACTCCTCGTATTCACTTCAAAAGAATGTAAATGCGACAATTCCTTGCTAGGAAATAGCGTTTGCAGATGTCAACGTATCGTAGCAATAGAGTTCTAATGCTACTTAAATTGCGATATCGCATCTCATATCTGTGCTTCGTGATAAGATGTAATATTCATTGCGAAGTGTCATGTATACCTCGTATTCACTTCAGAAGAATGTAATTGCGACACTTCCTTGCTAGGAAATAGCGTTTGCAGATGTCTACGTATCGTAGCAATAGAGTTCTGATGCTTCTCAAAACGCGATATCGCATCTCATTTCTATGTTTGATGATGAGATAAAATATTCATTGCGAAGTGTCATGTATACCTCGTATTCACTTCAATGGAATGTAAATGCGACACCTCCTTGCTAGGAAATAGCGTTTGCTGATGTCTACGTATATTAGCAATAGAGTTCTAATGCTACTTAAATAGCGATATCGCATCTCATTCCTATGTTTCGTTATAAGATATAATATTCATTGCGAATGGTCATGTATACCTTGTATTCACTTCAAAAGAATGTAAATGCGACACTTCCAAGCTAAGACATAGCGTTTGCAGATGTCTACGTATCGTAGCAATGGAGTTCTAATGCTTCTTAGAACGCGATATCGCATCTCACTTGTATGTTTCATGACAAGATATAATATTCATTGCGAAGAGTCACGTATACCTCGTATTCACTTCAAAGAATGTAAATGCGACTATTGCTTGCTAGGAAATAGCGTGTGCAGATGTCTACGTATTGTAGGAATGGAGTTCTAATGCTACTTAAATCGCGATATCGCATCCCATTAATAAGTTTCGTGATAAGATATAATATTCATTGCGAAGTGTCATGTATACCTCGCATTCACTTCAAAAGAATGTAAATGCGACACTTCCAAGCTAGGATATAGCGCTTGCAGATGTCTACGTATCGTAGCAATGGAGTTCTAATGCTTCTTAAAACGCGATATCGCATCTCATTTCTATGATTCGTGATAAGATATAATATTCATTGCGACGTGTCATGTATACCTCCTATTCACTTCAAACGAATGTAAATGTGACACTTCCTTCCTAGGATATATTGTTTGCGGATTTCTACGTATCGTAGCAATAGTGCTCTAATGCTTCTCAAAAAGCGATATCGCATCTCATTCCTATGTTTCATGATAAGATATAATACTCATTGCGAAGTGTGATGTATATCTCGTATTCACTTCAAAGGAATGTAAATGCTACACTTCCATGCTAGGAAATAGAGTTTGCAGATGTCCACGTATCGTAGCAATAGTGTTCTTATGCTTCTTAGAACGCGATATCGCATCTCACTTCTATGTTTCATGATAAGATATAATATTCATTGCGACGTGTCATGTATAGCTCGTATTTACTTCAAACGAATGTAAATGCGACACTTCCAAGCTAGGGTATAGCGTTTGCAGATGTCTACGTATCGTAGCAATGGAGTTCTAATGCTTCTTAGAACGCGATATCGCATCTCATTTCTATGTTTCGTGATAAGATATAATATACATTGCGAAGTGTCATGTATATCTCGTATTCACTTCAAAAGAATGTAAATGCGACACTTCCATGCTAGGAAATAGCGTTTGCAGATGTCTACGTATCGTAGCAATAGAGTTCTAATTCTTCTTAAAACGCCATATCGCATCTCACTTCTACGTTACATGATACGATATAATATTCATTGCGAAGTGTCATGTATATCTCGTATTCACTTCTAAAGAATGTAAATGCGAAACTTCAATGCTAGGAAATAGCGTTTGCAGATGTCTACGATTCGTAGGAATAGAGTTCTAATGCTTCTTAAAATGCGATATCGCATCTCATTTCTATGTTTCATGGTAAGATATAATATTCATTGCGACGTGTCATGTATACCTCGTATTCACTTGAAAGGAATGTAAATGCGATACTTCCTTCCTAGGAAATAGCGTTTGCAGATGTCTACGTATCGTAGCAATAGAGTTCTAATGCTTCTTAAAACGCGATATCGCATCTCACTTCTATCTTTCATGATAAGATATAATATTCATTACGAAGTGTCATGTATACATCGTATTCACTTCAAAAGAATGTAAATGCGAATCTTCCTTGCTAGGAAATAGCGTATGCAGATGTCTGCGTATCGTAGCAACAGAGTTCTAATGCTACTTAAATCGCGATATCGCATCTCATTTCTGTGTTTCGTGATAACATGTAATATTCATTGCGAAGTGTCATGTATACCTCGTATTCACATCAAAAGAATGTAAATGCGACTATTCCTTGCTAGGGCATAGCGTTTGCAGATGCCTACGTATCGTAGCAATACAGTTCTAATGCTTCATAGATCGCGATATCGCATCTCATTTCTATGTTTCGTGATAAGTTATAATATTCATTCCGAAGTGTCATGTAAACCTCGAATTCATTTCAAAAGAATATAAATGCGACTATTGCTTGCTAGGAAATAGCGTTTGCAGATATCTCCACATCGAGGCAATAGGATTCTAATGCTTCTTAAGACGCGATACCGCATCTCACTTATATGGTACATGATAAGATATAATGTTCATTGTGAAGTGTCATGTATACCTCGTATTCACTTCAAAAGAATGTAGATGCGAATCTTCCTTGCTAGGAAATAGCGCTTGCAGATGTCTACGTGTCGTAGCAATAGTGTTCTAATGCTTCTCAAAACGCGATATCGCATCTCATTTCTATGCTTCATGATAAGATATAATATTCATTGCGAAGTGCCATGTATACCTCGTATTCACTTCAAAAGAATGTAAATGCGACACTTCCATGCTAGGAAATAGCGTCTGCAGATGCCTACGCGTCGAGGCAATATGGTTCTAATGCTTCTTAAAACGCGATATCGCATCTCAGTTCTATGATTCATGATAAGATATAATATTCATTGCGAAGTGTCATGTACACCTCGTATTCACTTCAAAAGATAGTAAATGCGACTACTGCTTGCTAGGAAATAGCGTTTGCAGATGTCTACGTATCGTAGCAATAGAGTTCTAATGCTACTTAAATCGCGATATCGCATCTCTCTACTATGTTTCATGATAAGATATAATATTCATTGCGAATAGTCATGTATACCCCGTATTCACTTCAAAAGAATGTAAATGCGACTATTCCTTGCTGGGAAATAACGTCTGCAGATGCCTACGTTTCGTAGAAATTGAATTCTGATGCTTTTTAGATCGCGATATCGCATCTCATTTCTATGTTTCGTGATAAGTTATAATATTCATTCCGAAGTGTCAGGTATACTTCGAATTCACTTCAAAAGAATGTAAATGCGACACTTCCATGCTAGGAAATATCGTTTGCAGATATCTCCGCATCGAGGCAATAGGTTTCTAATGCTTCTTAAAACGCAATATCGCATCTCACTTCTATGTTACATGATAAGATATAATATCCATTGCGAAGTGTCATGTATACCTCGAATTCACTTCAAGAGAATGTAAATGCGACACTTCCATCCTAGGAAATAGCGTTTGCAGATATCTACGTATCGTAGCAATAGAGTTCTAATGTTTCTCAAAACGCGATATCGCATCTCATTCCTATGATTCATAATAAGATATAATATTGATTGCGAAGCGTCATGTATACCTCGTATTCACTCCAAACGAATGTATATGCGACACTTCCTTGCTAGGAAATAGCGTATTCAGATGTCTACGAATCGTAGCAATAGATTTCTAATGCTACTTAAATCGCGATATCGCATCACATTTCTATATTTCGTGATAAGGTATAATATTCATTGCGAAGTGTCATGTATACCTCGTATTCACTTCATAAGAATGTAAATGCGACTATTGCTTGCTAGGAAATAGCGTTTGCACATGTCTACGTATCGTAGCAATAGAGTTCTAATGCTACTTAAATCGCGATATCGCATCTCATTTATATGTTTCGTGATAAGATATAATATTCATTGCGAAGTGTCATGTATACCTCGTATTCACATCAAAAGAATGTAAATGCGACTATTCCTTGCTAGGAAATAGCGTTTGCAGATGCCTACGTATCGTAGCAATAGAGTTCTTATGCTACTTGTATTGCGATATCGCATCTCATTTCTATGTTTCGTGATAAGATGTAATATTCATTGCGAAGTGTAATGTACACCTCGAACTCACTTCAAAAGAATGTAAATGCGACACTTCCATGCTAGGATATAGCGTATTCGGATGTCTACGTATCGTAGCAATAGAGTTCTAATGCTACTTAAATCGCGATATCGCATCTCATTTCTATGTTTCGTGATAAGAAGTAATATTCATTGCGAAGTGTCATGTACTCCTCGTATTCACTTCAAAAGAATGTGAATGCGACAATTCCTTGCTAGGAAATAGCGTTTGCAGATGTCAACGTATCGTAGCAATAGAGTTCTAATGCTACTTAAACCGCGATATCGCATCTCATTTCTGTGCTTCGTGATAGGATGTAATATTCATTGCGAAGTGTCATGTATACCTCGTATTCACTTCAAAAGAATGTAAATGCGACTATTGCTTGCTAGGAAATAGCGTGTGCAGATGTCTACGTATTGTAGGAATGGAGTTCTAATGCTACTTAAATCGCGATATCGCATCCCATTAATATGTTTCGTGATAAGATATAATATTCATTGCGAAGTGTCATGTATACCTCGCATTCACTTCAAAAGAATGTAAATGCGACACTTCCAAGCTAGGATATAGCGTTTGCAGATGTCTACGTATCGTAGCAATGGAGTTCTAATGCTTCTTAAAACGCGATATCGCATCTCATTTCTATGATTCGTGATAAGATATAATATTCATTGCGACGTGTCATGTATACCTCGTATTCACTTCAAACGAATGTAAATGTGACACTTCCTTCCTAGGATATATTGTTTGCGGATTTCTACGTATCGTAGCAATAGTGCTCTAATGCTTCTCAAAACGCGATATCGCATCTCATTCCTATGTTTCATGATAAGATATAATACTCATTGCGAAGTGTTATGTATATCTCGTATTCACTTCAAAGGAATGTAAATGCTACACTTCCATGCTAGGAAATGGAGTTTGCAGATGTCCACGTATCGTAGCAATAGTGTTCTCATGCTTCTTAAAACGCGATATCGCATCTCGCTTCTATGTTTCATGATAAGATATAATATTCATTGCGACGTGTCATGTATAGCTCGTATTTACCTCAAACGAATGTAAATGCGACACTTCCAAGCTAGGGTATAGCGTTTGCAGATATCTACGTATGGTAGCAATGGAGTTCTAATGCTTCTTAGAACGCGATATCGCATCTCATTTCTATGTTTCGTGATAAGATATAATATACATTGCGAAGTGTCATGTATATCTCGTATTCACTTCAAAAGAATGTAAATGCGACACTTCCATGCTAGGAAATAGCGTTTGCAGATGTCTACGTATCGTAGCAATAGAGTTCTGATTCTTCTTAAAACGCCATATCGCATCTCACTTCTACGTTACACGATACGATATAATATTCATTGCGAAGTGTCATGTATATCTCGTATTCACTTCCAAAGAATGTAAATGCGAAACTTCAATGCTAGGAAATAGCGTTTGCAGATGTCTACGTATCGTAGCAATAGAGTTCTAATGCTTCTAAAAACGCGATATCGCATCTCACTTCTATCTTTCATGATAAGATATAATATTCATTGCGAAGAGTCATGTATACCTCGTATTCACTTCAAAAGAATGTAAATGCGACTATTCCTTGCTGGGAAATAACGTCTGCAGATGCCTACGTTTCGTAGAAATTGAATTCTGATGCTTTTTAGATCGCGATATCGCATCTCATTTCTATGTTTCGTGATAAGTTATAATATTCATTCCGAAGTGTCACGTTTACTTCGAATTCACTTCAAAAGAATGTAAATGCGACACTTCCATGCTAGGAAATATCGTTTGCAGATATCTCCGCATCGAGGCAATAGGTTTCTAATGCTTCTTAAAACGCAATATCGCATCTCACTTCTATGTTACATGATAAGATATAATATTCATTGCGAAGTGTCATGTATACCTCGAATTCACTTCAAGAGAACGTAAATGCGACACTTCCATCCTAGGAAATAGCGTTTGCAGATGTCTACGTATCGTAGCAATAGAGTTCTAATGCTTCTCAAAACGAGATGTCGCATTTCACTCCTATGTTTCGTGATAAGATATAATATTCATTGCAAAATGTCACGTATACTTCGTATCCACTCCAAACGAATGTAAATGCGACACTTCCTTGCTAGGAAGTAGCGTATTCAGATGTCTACGTATTGTAGCAATAGAGTTCTAATGCTGCTTAACCCGCGATATCGCATCTCACTCCCATGTTTCATGATAAGATGTAGTATTCATTACGAAGTATCATGTACACCTCGTATTCACTTCAAAAGAATGTAAATGTGACACTTCCATGCTAGGAAATAGCGTCTGCAGATGTCTGCGTGTCGAGGAATTAGAGTTCTAATGCTTCTTAAAACGCGATATCGCATCTCACTTCTATCTTTCACGATAAGGTATAATATTCATTGCGAAGTGTCATGTATACCTCGAATTCACTTCATGAGAATGTAAATGCGACACTTCCATCCTAGGAAATAGCGTTTGCAGATGTCTACGTATCGTAGCAATAGTGTTCTAATGTTTCTCAAAACGCGATATCGCATCTCATTCCTATGATTCATAATAAGATATAATATTGATTGCGAAGCGTCATGTATACCTCGTATTCACTCCAAACGAATGTAAATGCGACGTTTCCTTGCTAGGAAATAGCATTTGTAGATGCCTACATATCGTAGCAATAGAATACTAATGCTTCTTAGATCGCGATATCGCATCTCATTTCTATGTTTCGTGATAAGTTATAATATTCATTCCGAAGTGTCATGTATACCTCGAATTCACTTCAAAAGAATGTAAATGCGACACATCCATGCTAGGAAATAGCGTTTGCAGATATCTCCGCATCCAGGCAATAGGTTTCTAATGCTTCTTAAAACGCGATATCGCATCTCACTTCTATGTTACATGATAAGATATAATGTTAATTGCGAAGTGTCATGTATACCTCGTATTCGCTTCAAAGGAATGTAAATGCGATTCTTCCTTGCTAGGAAATAGCGTTTGCAGATGTCTACGTATCGTAGCAATAGATTTCTAATGCTACTTAAATCGCGATATCGCATCTCATTTGTATGTTTCGTGATAAGATATAATATTCATTGCGAAGTGTCATGTATACCTCGTATTCACTTCAAAAGAATGTAAATGCGACTATTGCTTGCTAGGAAATAGCGTTTGCAGATGTTTACGTATCGTAGCAATAGCGTTCTAATGCTACTTAAATCGCGATATCGCATCTCATTTATATGTTTCGTGATAAGATATAATATACATAGCGAAGTGTCATGTATACCTCCTATTCACTCCAAACGAATGTAAATGCGACACTTCCTTGCTGGGAAGAAGCGTCTGCAGATGTCTACGTATCGTAGCAATAGCGTTCTAATGCTACTTTAGTCGCGATATCGCATCTCACTTCTATGTTACATGATAAGATATAACGTTCATTGCGAAGTGTCATGTATACCTCGTATTCACTTCAAAAGAATGTAAATGCGAATCTTCCTTGCTAGGAAATAGCGTATGCAGATGTCTGCGTATCGTAGCAATAGAGTTCTAATGCTACTTAAATCGCGATATCGCATCTCATTTCTGTGTTTCGTGATAAGATGTAATATTCATTGCGAAGTGTCATGTATACCTCGTATTCACTCCAAACGAATGTAAATGCGACACTTCCTTGCTGGGAAATAGCGTATTCAGATGTCAAAGTATCGTAGCAATAGAGTTCTAATGCTACTTAAATCGCGATATCGCATCTCATTTTTATATTTCGTGATAAGATATAATGTTCATTGCGAAGTGTTATGTATACCTCGTATTCACTCCAAACAAATGTAAATGCGACACTTCCTTGCTAGGAAATAGCATTTGCAGATGACTCCGCATTGAGGCCATAGAGTTCTAAGGCTTCTTAAAACGCGTTATCGCACCTCACTTCTATGTTTCATGATAAGATACAATATTCATTGCGAAGTGTCATGCATACCTCGTATTCACTTCAAAAGAATATAAGTGCGACACTTCCATGCTAGGAAATAGCGTTTGCAGATGTCTCCGCATCGAGGCCATAGATTTCTAATGCTTCTTAAAACGCGATATCGCACCTCACTTCTATGTTTCATGATAAGATATAACACTCATTGCGAAGTGTCATGCATACCTCCTATTCACATCAAAAGAATGTAAATGCGACTATTCCTTGCTAGGGCATAGCGTTTGCAGATGCCTACGTATCGTAGCAATACAGTTCTAATGCTTCATAGATCGCGATATCGCATCTCATTTCTATGTTTCGTGATAAGTTATAATATTCATTCCGAAGTGTCATGTAAACCTCGAATTCATTTCAAAAGAATGTAAATGCGACACTTCCAAGCTAGGGCATAGCGTTTGCAGATGTCTACGTATCGTAGCAATAGAGTTCTAATTCTTCTTAAAACGCCATATCGCATCTCACTTCTACGTTACATGATACGATATAATATTCATTGCGAAGTGTCATGTATACCTCGTATTCACTTCAAAAGAATGTAAATGCGAATCTTCCTTGCTAGGAAATAGCGCTTGCAGATGTCTACGTGTCGTAGCAATAGTGTTCTAATGCTTCTCAAAACGCGATATCGCATCTCATTTCTATGCTTCATGATAAGATATAATATTCATTGCGAAGTGTCATGTATACCACGTATTCACTTCAAAAGAATGTAAATGCGACACTTCCTTGCTAGGAAATAGCGGTTGCTGATGTCTACGTATATTAGCAATAGAGTTCTAATGCTACTTAAATCGCGATATCGCATCTCATTCCTATGTTTCGTGATAAGATATAATATTCATTGCGAATGGTCATGTATACCTTGTATTCACTTCAAAAGAATGTAAATGCGACACTTCCAAGCTAGGACATAGCGTTTGCAGATGTCTACGTATCGTAGCAATGGTGTTCTAATGCTTCTTAGAACGCGATATCGCATCTCATTTCTATGTTTCGTGATAAGATATAATATACATTGCGAAGTGTCATGTATATCTCGTATTCACTTCAAAAGAATGTAAATGCGACACTTCCATGCTAGGAAATAGCGTTTGCAGATGTCTACGTATCGTAGCAATAGAGTTCTAATTCTTCTTAAAACGCCATATCGCATCTCACTTCTACGTTACATGATACGATATAATATTCATTGCGAAGTGTCATGTATACCTCGTATTCACATCAAAAGAATGTAAATGCGACTATTCCTTGCTAGGAAATAGCGTTTGCAGATGCCTACGTATCGTAGCAATAGAGTTCTTATGCTACTTGTATTGCGATATCGCATCTCATTTCTATGTTTCGTGATAAGATGTAATATTCATTGCGAAGTGTAATGTACACCTCGAACTCACTTCAAAAGAATGTAAATGCGACACTTCCATGCTAGGATATAGCGTCTGCAGATCTCTACGAGGGCAGGCAATAGAGTTCTAATGCTTCCTAAAGAGCGATATCGCATCTCACTTCTATGTTTCATGATAAGATATAATATTCATTGCGAAGTGCCATGTATAGCTCGTATTCACTTCAAAAGAATGTAAATGCGACTATTCCTTGCTAGGAAATAGCGTTTGCAGATGCCTACGTATCGTAGCAATAGAGTTGTAGTGCTTCTCAAAACGCGATATCGCATCTCATTTCTATGCTTCATGATAAGATATAATATTCATTGCGAAGTGTCATGTATACTTCGTATTCACTCAAAGCGAATGTAAATGCGACACTTCCTTGCTGGGAAATAGCGTATTCAGATGTCAAAGTATCGTAGCAATAGAGTTCTAATGCTACTTAAATCGCGATATCGCATCTCATTTTTATATTTCGTGATAAGATATAATGTTCATAGCGAAGTGTTATGTATACCTCGTATTCACTCCAAACAAATGTAAATGCGACACTTCCTTGCTAGGAAATAGCATTTGCAGATGACTCCGCATTGAGGCCATAGAGTTCTAAGGCTTCTTAAAACGCGTTATCGCACCTCACTTCTATGTTTCATGATAAGATACAATATTCATTGCGAAGTGTCATGCATACCTCGTATTCACTTCAAAAGAATATAAGTGCGACACTTCCATGCTAGGAAATAGCGTTTGCAGATGTCTCCGCATCGAGGCCATAGATTTCTAATGCTTCTTAAAACGCGATATCGCACCTCACTTCTATGTTTCATGATAAGATATAACACTCATTGCGAAGTGTCATGCATACCTCCTATTCACATCAAAAGAATGTAAATGCGACTATTCCTTGCTAGGGCATAGCGTTTGCAGATGCCTACGTATCGTAGCAATACAGTTCTAATGCTTCATAGATCGCGATATCGCATCTCATTTCTATGTTTCGTGATAAGTTATAATATTCATTCCGAAGTGTCATGTAAACCTCGAATTCATTTCAAAAGAATGTAAATGCGACACTTCCAAGCTAGGGCATAGCGTTTGCAGATGTCTACGTATCGTAGCAATAGAGTTCTAATTCTTCTTAAAACGCCATATCGCATCTCACTTCTACGTTACATGATACGATATAATATTCATTGCGAAGTGTCATGTATACCTCGTATTCACTTCAAAAGAATGTAAATGCGAATCTTCCTTGCTAGGAAATAGCGCTTGCAGATGTCTACGTGTCGTAGCAATAGTGTTCTAATGCTTCTCAAAACGCGATATCGCATCTCATTTCTATGCTTCATGATAAGATATAATATTCATTGCGAAGTGTCATGTATACCACGTATTCACTTCAAAAGAATGTAAATGCGACACTTCCTTGCTAGGAAATAGCGGTTGCTGATGTCTACGTATATTAGCAATAGAGTTCTAATGCTACTTAAATCGCGATATCGCATCTCATTCCTATGTTTCGTGATAAGATATAATATTCATTGCGAATGGTCATGTATACCTTGTATTCACTTCAAAAGAATGTAAATGCGACACTTCCAAGCTAGGACATAGCGTTTGCAGATGTCTACGTATCGTAGCAATGGTGTTCTAATGCTTCTTAGAACGCGATATCGCATCTCATTTCTATGTTTCGTGATAAGATATAATATACATTGCGAAGTGTCATGTATAGCTCGTATTCACTTCAAAAGAATGTAAATGCGACTATTCCTTGCTAGGAAATAGCGTTTGCAGATGCCTACGTATCGCAGCAATAGAGTTGTAGTGCTTCTCAAAACGCGATATCGCATCTCATTTCTATGCTTCATGATAAGATATAATATTCATTGCGAAGTGTCATGTATACTTCGTATTCACTCAAAGCGAATGTAAATGCGACACTTCCTTGCTGGGAAATAGCGTATTCAGATGTCTACGTATCGTAGCAATAGAGTTCTAATGCTACTTAAATCGCGATATCGCATTTCATTTCCATGTTTCGTTATAAGATATAATATTCATTGCGAAATGTAATGTATACCTCGTATTCACTTCAAAAGAATGAAAATGCGACTATTCCTTGATAGGAAATAGCGTATTCAGATGTCTACGTATCGTAGCAATAGATTTCTAATGCTACTTAAATCGCCATATCGCATCTCATTTCTATATTCCGTGATAAGATAAAATATTCATTGCGAAGTGTCATGTATACCTCGTATTCACTCCAAACGAATGTAAATGCGACACTTCCTTGCTAGGAAATAGCGTATTCAGATTCCTACGTATCGAGGCCATAGAGTTCTAATACTTCTTAAAACGCGATATCGCACCTCACTTCTATGCTTCATGATAAGATATAATATTCATTGCGAAGTGTCATGTGTACCTCGTATTCACTCCAAACGAATGTAAATGCGTCACTTCCTTGCTGGGAAATAGCGTATTCAGATGTCTACGTATCGTAGCAATAGAGTTCTAATGCTACTTAAATCGCGATAACGCATCTCATTTCTCTATTTCGTGATAAGATATAATATTCATTGCAAAGTGTCATGTATACATCGTATTCGCTTCAAAAGAATGTAAATGCGACTATTGCTTGCTAGGAAATAGCGTTTGCAGATGTCTACGTATCGTAGCAATAGAGTTCTAATGCTACTTAAATCGCGATATCGCATTTCATTTCCATGTTTCGTGATAAGATATAATATTCATTGCGAAATGTAATGTATACCTCGTATTCACACCAAACGAATGTAAATGCGACACTTCCTTCCTAGGAAATAGCGTATTCAGATGTCTACGTATCGTAGCAATAGAGTTCTAATGCTACTTGTATTGGGATATCGCATCTCATTTTTAAGTTTCGTGATAAGATGTAATATTCATTGCGAAGTGTATTGTACACCTCGAATTCACTTCAAAAGAATGTAATGCGACTATTCCTTGCAAGGAAATAGCGTTTGCAGATGCCTACGTATCGTAGCAATAGAGTTGTAGTGCTTCTCAAAACGCGATATCGCATCTCATTTCTATGCTTCATGATAAGATATAATATTCATTGCGAAGTGTCATGTATACTTCGTATTCACTCAAAGCGAATGTAAATGCGACACTTCCTTGCTGGGAAATAGCGTATTCAGATGTCTACGTATCGTAGCAATAGAGTTCTAATGCTACTTAAAACACGATATCGTATATCATTTCTATGTTTCATGATAAGATCTATTATTCATTGCGAAGTGTCACTTATACCTCGTATTCACTTCAAATGAATGTAGATGCGACACTTCCTTGCTAGGAAATAGCGTTTGCAGATGTCTACGTATCGTAGGAATAGAGTTCTAATGCTTCATAAAACGGGATATCGCATCTCATTTCTGTTTCATGTCAAGATATAATATTCATTGCGAAGTGTCATGTATTCCTCGTAAACACATCTAAAGAATGTAAATGCGACACTTCCTTGCTAGGTAATAGCGTTTGCAAAAGTCTACGTATCGAAGCAAAAGAGTTCTAAAGCTTCTTAGAACACGATATCGCATCTCATTTCTATGTTTCATGATAAGAACTATTATTCATTGCGAAGTGTCACTTATACCTCGTATTCACTTCAAATGAATGTAAATGCGACACTTCCTTGCTAGGAAATAGCGTTTGCAGATGTCTACGTATCGTAGGAATAGAGTTTTAATACTGCATAAAACGCGATTTCGCATCTCATTTCTATGTTTCATGATAAGATATAATATCCATTGCGAAGTGTCACCTACTCCCCGTATTCACTTCAAATGAATGTAAATGCGACACTTCCTTGCTAGGAAATAGCGTTTGCAGATGTCTTCGTATCGTAGAAATAGAGTTCTGACACTTCTTAAAACGCGATATCGCATCTCATATCTATGTTTCATGATAAGATATAATATTCATTGCGAAGTGTCATGTATACCTCGTATTCGCTTCAAAAGAATGTAAGTGCGACACTTCCTTGCTAGGAGGTAGCGTTTGCAGATGTCTACCTATCAAAGCAATAGATTTCTAAAGCTTCTTAAATCGCGATATTGCATCTCATTTCTATGATTCATGATAAGATATAATATTCATTGTGCAGTGTTATGTATTCTCGTCCACACTTCAAAAGAAAGTAAATGTGACACTTCCTTGCAAGGAAATAACGTTTGCAGATGTCTACGCATCGAAGCAATAGAGTTATAATGCTTCTTATATCGCGATATTGCATCTCATTTCTATGATTCATGATAAGATACAATATTCATTGTGCAGTGTTATGTATTCTCGCCTACACTTCAAAAGAAAGTAAATGCGACACATCCTTGCTAGCTAATAACGTTTGCAGATGTCTACGTATCGAAGCAATAGAGTTATAATGCTTCTTATATCGCGATATCGCATCTCATTTCTATGTTTCATGATAAGATATAATATTCATTGTGCAATGTTAAGTATACATCGCATTCACTTCAAGAGAATGTAAATGCGACACTTCCTTGCCTGGAAATAGCGTTTGCAAATGTCTACGTATAGTAGCAATAGAGTAATAATGCTTCATATATCGCGATATCGCATCTCATTTCTATGTTTCATGATAAGATATAATTTGCATTGTGGAGTGATATGTAAACCTCGTATTCACTTCAAAAGAATGTAAATGCGACACTTCCTTGCTAAGAAGTAGCATTTCCAGATGTCTATGCATCGAAACTATAGAGTTCTAGTGCTTCTTAAAACGAGATGTCGCATCTCATTTCTCTGTTTCATGATAAGATATAATATTCATTGCGAAGTGTCATGTATACCTCGTATTCACTTCAAAAGAATGTAAATGCGACATTTCCTTGCTAGGAAATAGAGTTTGCAGATATCTACGTATCGTAGCACTAGAGTCCTAATGCTTCTTAAAACGAGATGTCGCATTTCATTTCTATGTTTCGTGATAAGATATAATATTCATTGCGAAGTGTCATGTATACCTCCTATTCAATCCAAACGAATGTAAATGCGACTATTCCTTGCTAGGAAATAGCGTTTAGAGATGCCTACGTATCGTAGCAATAGAGTTCTAATGCATCTTGAATCGCGATATAGCATCTCATTTCTATGTTTCGTGATAAGATATAATGTTCTTTGCGAAGTGTCATGTATACCTCGTATTCACTTCAAAAGAATGGAAATGCGAATATTCCTTGCTAGGAAATAGCGTTTGCAGATGCCTACGTATCGTAGCAATATAGTTCTAATGCATTAGATCGCACCTTAGATCGCGATATCGCATCTCTCTTCTATGTTTCATGATAAGTTATAATATTCATTGCGAAGTGTCATGTATGCCTCGTATTCATATCAAAAGAATGTAAATGCGACTATTGCTTGCTAGGAAATAGCGTTTGCAGATGTCTACGTATCGGAGCAATAGAGTTCTAATGCCTCTTAAAACGGGATTTCGCATCTCATTGCTATGTTTCATGATAGGATATAATATTCATTGCGAAGTGTCATGTATACCTCGTATTCACTTCAAATGAATGTAAACGCGACACTTCTATGCTAGGAAATAGCGTTTGCAGATGTCTAAGTATCGTAGCAATTGGCGTTCTAATGATTGTTAAACCCCGATATCGCATCTCACTTCTGTGTTTCACGTTAGGGTATAATACTCATTGCGAAGTGTCATGTATTCCTCGTCTACACTTCATATGAATGTAAATGCTACACTTCCTTGCTAGGAAACAACGTTTGCAGGTGTCTACGTATCGTAGCAATAGAGTTCTAATGCTTCTCAAAACGCGATATCGCATCTCATTTCTATGTCGTATGATAAGATATAATATTCATTGCATAGTGTTATGTATCCCTCGTCTGTACTACAAATGAATTTAAATGCGACACTTCCTTGCGAGGAAGTAGCGTTTGCAGATGTCTACGTATCGAAGCAATAGAGTTCTAGAGCTTCTTAAATCGCGATATTGCATTTCATATCTATGTTTCATGATAAGATATAATATTCTTTGTGGAGTGTTATGTATCCTCGTCTACACTTCAAAAGAAGGTAAATGCGAGAGTTCCTTGCTAGGAATTAGCATTTGCAGATGTCTACGTATCGTAGCAATAGAGTTGTAGTGCTTGTTAAAATGCGAAATCGCATCTCACTTCTATGTTTTACGATAAGATATAATATTCATTGCGAAGTGTCATGTATACATCGTATTCACTCCAAACGTATGTAAATGCGACACTCCCTTGCTAGGAAATAGCGTATTTAGATGTCTACGTATCGTAGCAATAGAGCTCTAATTCTACTTAAATCGCGATTTCGCATCTCATTTCTATGTTTCGTGATAAGATATAATATTCATTGCGAAGTGTCATGTATACCTCGTATTCTCTTCAAAAGAATGTAAATGCGAGTATTGCTTGCTAGGAAATAGCGTTTGCAGATGTCTACGTATAGTAGCACTAGAGTTCTAATGCTTCTCAAAACGCGATATCGCATCTCACTTCTATGTTTCATGATAAGATATAATATTCATTGCTAAGTGTCATGTATGCCTCTAATTCACTTCAAAATAATCTAAATGCGACATTTCTATGCTAGGAAATAGCCTTTGCAGATATCTCCGTATCGAGGCAATAGGGTTCTAATGCTCCATAAAACGAGATGTCGCATCTCACATCTATGTTTCATGATAGGATATAATATTCATTGCGAAGTGTCATGTATACCTCGTATTCACTTCAAAAGAATGTAAATGCGATTATTGCTTGCTTGGAAGTAGCGTTTGCAGATGCCTACGTATCGTAGCAATAGAGTTCTAATGCTTCTTAGATCGCGATATCGCATCTCATTTCCATGTTTCGTGATAAGTTATAATATTCATTCCGAAGAGTCATGTATACCTCGTATTCACTTCAAAAGAATGCAAATGCGGCTATTCCTTGCTAGGAAATAGCGTTTGCAGATGTCTACGTATCGTAGCAAGAGAGTTCAAATGCTTCTCAAAACGCGATATCGCATCTCTCTTCTATGTTTCATGATAAGATATAATATTCATTGCTAAGTGAAATGTATACCTCGTATTCACTTCAAAAGAATGTAAGTGCGACACTTCCATGCTAGGAAATAGCGTTTTCAGATGTCTACGTATCGTAGCAATAGAGTTCTAATGCTTCTTAAGGCGATATCGCATCTCAATTCTATGTTTCATGATAAGATATAATATTCATTGCGTAGTGTCATGTATACCTCATATTCACTCCAAACGTATGTAAATGCGACACTTCCTTGCCAGGAAATAGCGTATTCAGATGTCTACGTATCGTAGCAATAGCGTTCTGATGCTTCTTAAAACGCGATATCGCATGTCACTTCTATGTTTCATGATAAGATATAATATTCATTGCGAAGTGTCATATACACCTCGTATTCACTTCAAAAGAATGAAAATGCGACACTTCCATGCAAGGAAATAGCGTCTGCAGATGTCTAAGCGTCGAGGCAATAGAGTTCTAATGCTTCTTAAAACGCGATATCGCATCTCACTTCTATGTTTCATGATAAGATATTATATTCATTGCGAAGTCTCATGTATACCTCGTATTCACTTCAAACGTATGTAAATGCGACACTTCCTTGCCAGGAAATAGCGTATTCAGATGTCTACGTATCGTAGCAATAGCGTTCTAATGCTACTTAAATCGCGATACCACATCTCATTTATATGTTTCGTGATAAGACATAATATTCATTGCGAAGTGTCATGTATACCTCGTATTCACTCCAAACGAATGTAAATGCGAAACTTCCTTGCTAGGGAATAGCGTACTCAGATGTCTACGTATCGTAGCAATAGAGTTCTAATGCTACTTAAATCGCGATATCGCATCTCATTTCTATGTTCCGTGATAAGATATAATATTCATTGCGAAGTGTCATGTACACCTCGTATTCACTTCAAAAGAATGTAAATGCGACACTTCCATGCAAGGAAATAGCGTCTGCAGATGTCTACGCGTCGAGGCAATAGAGTTCTAATGCTTCTTAAAACGCGATATCGCATCTCACTTCTATGTTTCACGATAAGATATAATATTCATTGCGAAGTGTCATGTATACCTCGTATTCATTCCAAACGAATGTAAATGCGACACTTCCTTGCTAGGAAATAGCGTGTTCAGATGTCTACATATCGTAGCAATAGAGTTCTAATGCTACTTAAATCGCGATATCGCATCTCATTTCTATGTTTCGTGATAAGATATAATATTCATTGCGAAGTGTCATGTATACCTCGTATTCTCTTCAAAAGAATGTAAATGCGACTATTGCTTGCTAGGAAATAGTGTTTGCAGATGTCTACGTATAGTAGCAATAGAGTTCTAATGCTTCTCAAAACGCGATATCGCATCTCATTTCTATGTTTCGTGATAAGTTATTATATTCATTCCGAAGAGTCATGTATACCTCGTATTCACTTCAAAAGAATGTAAATGCGACTATTCCTTGCTAGGAAATATCGTTTGCAGATGTCTACGCATCGAGGCAATAGAGTTCTGATGCTTCTTAAAACGCGATATCGCATCTCACATCTATGTTTCATGATAAGGTATAATATTCATAGCGAAGTGTCATGTATACCTCGTATTCACTTCAAAAGAATGTTAGTGCGACACTTCCATGCTAGGAAATAGTGTTTTCAGATGTCTACGTATCGTAGCAATAGAGTTCTAATGCTTCTCAAAACGCGATATGGCATCTCATTTCTATGCTTCATGATAAGATATAATATTCATTGCGAAGTCTCATGTATACCTCGTATTCACTTCAAAAGAATGTAAATGCGACTATTGCTTGCTAGGAAATAGCGTTTGCAGATGCCTACGTATCGTAGCAATAGATTTCTAATGCTTCTTAGATCGCGATATCGCATCTCATTTCTATGTTTCGTGATAAGTTATAATATTCATTCCGAAGTGTCATGTAAACCTCGAATTCTCTTCAAAAGAATGTAAATGCGACCATTGGTTGCTAGGAAATAGCGTTTGCAGATGTCTACGTATCGTAGCAATAGATTTCTAGTGCTTCTCAATACGCGATATCGCATCTCATTTCTATGTTTCGTGATAAGTCATAATATTCATTGCGAAGTGTTATGTACTCCTCGTATTCACTTCAAAAGAATGTAAATGCGACACTTCCATGCAAGGAAATAGCGTCTGCAGATGTCTACGCGTCGAGGCAATAGAGTTCTAATGCTTCTCAAAACGCGATATCGCATCTCATTCCTATGTTTCATGATAAGATATAATATTCATTGCGAAGTGTCATGTATACCTCGTATTCACATCAAAAGAATGTAAGTGCGACACTTCCATGCTAGGAAATAGCGTTTGCAGATTTCTCCGCATCGAGGCCATAGTGTTCTAATGCTTCTTAAAACGCGATATCGCTTCTCTCTTCTATGTTTCATGATAAGATATAATATTCATTGCGAAGTGTCATGTATAACTCGTATTCACTCCAAACGTATGTAAATGCGACACTTCCTTGCTAGGAAATAGCGTATTCAGATGTCTACGTATCGTAGCAATAGCGTTCTAATGCTACTTAAATCGCGATATCACATCTCATTTATATGTTTCGTCATAAGATATAATATTCATTGCGAAGTGTCATGTATACCTCGTATTCACCTCAAAAGAATGTAAGTGCGACACTTCCATGCTAGGAAATCTCGTTTGCAGATGTCTCCGCATCGAGCCCATAGTGTTCTAATGCTTCTTAAAACGCGATATCGCATCTCTCTCCTATGTTTCATGATAAGATATAATATTCATTGCGAAGTGTCATGTATACCTCGTTTTCACTTCAAAAGAATGTAAGTGCGACACTTCCATGCTAGAAAATAGTGTTTTCAGATGTCTACGTATCGTAGCAATAGCTTTCTAATGCTACTTAAATCGCGATATCACATCTCATTTATATGTTTCTTGATAAGGTATAATATGCATTGCGAAGTGTCATGTATACCTCGTATTAACATCAAAAGAATGTATGTGCGACACTTCCATACTAGGAAATAGCGTTTGCAGGTGTCTCCGCATGGAGGCCATAGAGTTCTAATGCTTCTTAAAACGCGACATCGCATCTGTCTTCTATGTTTCATGATAAGATATAATATTCATTGCTAAGTGAAATGTATACTTCGTATTCACTTCAAAAGAATGTAAATGCGACTATTGTTTGCAAGGAAATAGCGTTTGCAGATGTCTACGTATCGTAGCAATAGCGTTCTAATGCTACTTAAATCGCGATATCACATCTCATTTATATGTTTCGTGATAAGTTATAATATTCATTCCGAAGTGTCATGTAAACCTCGAATTCACTACAAAAGAATGTAAATGCGACTATTGGTTGCTAGGAAATAGCGTTTGCAGATGTCTACGTATCGTAGCAATAAAGTTCTAATGCTTCTCAAAACGCGATATCGCACCTCATTTCTATGTTTCGTGATAAGTTATAATATTCATTGCGAAGTGTTATGTGCACCTCGTACTCACTTCAAAAGAATGTAAATGCGTACTTCCATGCTAGGAAATAGCGTCTGCAGATGTCTACACGTCGAGGAAATGGAGTTCTAATGCTTCTTAGCGCGATATCGCATCACATTTCTATGTTTCCTGATAAGATATAATATTCATTGGGAAGTGTCATGTATACCTAGTATTCACTCGAAACGAATGTAAATGCGACACTTCCTTGCTAGGAAATAGCGTATTCAGATGTCTACGTATCGTAGCAATAGAGTTCTAATGCTACTTAAATCGCGATATCGCATCTCATTTCTATGTTTCGTGATAAGATATAATATTCATTGCGAAGTGTCATGTATACCTCGTATTCACTTCAATAGAATGTAAATGCGACTATTGCTTGCTAGGAAATAGCGTTTGCAGATGTCTACGTATCGTAGCAATAGCGTTCTAATGCTACTTAAATCGCGATATCACATCTCATTTCTATGTTTCGTGATAAGTTATAATATTCATTCCGAAGTGTCATGTAAACCTCGAATTCACTACAAAAGAATGTAAATGCGACTATTGGTTGCTAGGAAATAGCGTTTGCAGATGTCTACGTATCGTAGCAATAAAGTTCTAATGCTTCTCAAAACGCGATATCGCACCTCATTTCTATGTTTCGTGATAAGTTATAATATTCATTGCGAAGTGTTATGTGCACCTCGTACTCACTTCAAAAGAATGTAAATGCGTACTTCCATGCTAGGAAATAGCGTCTGCAGATGTCTACACGTCGAGGAAATGGAGTTCTAGTGCTTCTTAACGCGATATCGCATCACATTTCTATGTTTCCTGATAAGATATAATATTCATTGGGAAGTGTCATGTATACCTAGTATTCACTCGAAACGAATGTAAATGCGACACTTCCTTGCTAGGAAATAGCGTATTCAGATGTCTACGTATCGTAGCAATAGAGTTCTAATGCTACTTAAATCGCGATATCGCATCTCATTTCTATGTTTCGTGATAAGATATAATATTCATTGCGAAGTGTCATGTATACCTCGTATTCATTTCAATAGAATGTAAATGCGACTATTGTTTGCTAGGAAATAGCGTTTGCAGATGTCTACGTATCGTAGCAATAGCGTTCTAATGCTACTTAAATCGCGATATCACATCTCATTTATATGTTTCGTGATAAGATATAATATTCATTGCGAAGTGTCATGTGTAACTCGTATTCGCTTCAGAAGAATGTAAGTGCGACACTTCCATGCTAGGAAATAGCGTTTGCAGATGTCTCCGCATCGAGGCCATACGGTTCTAAAGCTTCTTAAAACGCGATATCGCATCTCTCTTCTATGTTTCATGATAAGATATAATATTCATTGCGAGGTGTCATGTATACATCGTATTCACTTCAAAAGAATGTAAGTGCGACACTTCCATGCTAGGAAATAGCGTCTGCAGATGTCTATGTACCGTAGCAATAGAGTTCTAATGCTACTTAAATCGCGATATCGCATCTCATTACCATGTTTCGTGATAAGTTACAATATTCATTCCGAAGTGTCACGTTTACTTCGAATTCACTTCAAAAGAATCTAAATGCGACATTTCCATGCTAGGAAATAGCCTTTGCAGATATCTCCGCCTCGAGACAGTAGGGTTCTAATGCTTCTTAAAACGCGATATCGCATCTCACATTTATGTTATATGATAAGATATAATGTTCTTTGCGAAGTGTCATGTATACCTCGTATTCACAATCAAAAGAATGTAAATGCGACGTTTCCATCCTAGGAAATAGCGTTCGCAGATGTCTTCGTATTGTAGCAGTACAGTCCTAATGCGTCTTAAAACGAGATATCGCATTCCATTTATATGTTTCGTGATAAGATATAAGATTCATTGCGAAGTGTCATGTATACCTCCTATTCACTCCAGACGAATGTAAATACGACACTTCCTTGCTAGGAAATAGCGTCTGCAGATGTCTACGCATCGAGGCAATAGAGTTCTAATGCTTCTTAAAACGCGATATCGCATCTCACTTCTATGTTTCATGATAAGATATAATATTCATTGCGAAGTGTCATGTATACCTCGTATTCACTTCAAAAGAATGCAAATGCGACTATTGTTTGCTAGGAAATAGCGTTTGCAGATATCTACGTATCGTAGCAATAGCGTTCTAATGCAACTTAAATCGCGATATCACATCCCATTTATATGTTTCGTGATAAGATATAATACTCATTGCGAAGTGTCATGTATACCTCGTATTCACAATCAAAAGAATGTAAATGCGACGTTTCCATCCTAGGAAATAGCGTTCGCAGATGTCTTCGTATTGTAGCAGTACAGTCCTAATGCGTCTTAAAACGAGATATCGCATTCCATTTATATGTTTCGTGATAAGATATAAGATTCATTGCGAAGTGTCATGTATACCTCCTATTCACTCCAGACGAATGTAAATACGACACTTCCTTGCTAGGAAATAGCGTCTGCAGATGTCTACGCATCGAGGCAATAGAGTTCTAATGCTTCTTAAAACGCGATATCGCATCTCACTTCTATGTTTCATGATAAGATATAATATTCATTGCGAAGTGTCATGTATACCTCGTATTCACTTCAAAAGAATGCAAATGCGACTATTGTTTGCTAGGAAATAGCGTTTGCAGATGTCTACGTATCGTAGCAATAGCGTTCTAATGCAACTTAAATCGCGATATCACATCCCATTTATATGTTTCGTGATAAGATATAATACTCATTGCGAAGTGTCATGTATACCTCGTATTCACTTCAGAAGAATGTAAGTGCGACACTTCCATGCTAGGAAATAGCGTTTGCAGATGTCTCCGCATCGAGGCCATAGGGTTCTAAAGCTTCTTAAAACGCGATATCGCATCTCTCTTCTATGTTTCATGATAAGATATAATATTCATTGCGAAGTGTCATGTATACCTCGTATTCACTTCAAAAGAATGTAAATGCGACTATTGTTTGCTAGGAAATAGCGTTTGCAGATGTCTACGTATCGTAGCAATAGCGTTCTAATGCTACTTAAATCGCGATATCACATCTCATTTATATGTTTCGTGATAAGATATAATATTCATTGCGAAGTGTCATGTATAACTCGTATTCACTTCAGAAGAATGTAAGTGCGACACTTCCATGCTAGGAAATGGCGTTTGCAGATGTCTCCGCAGCGAGGCCATAGGGTTCTAAAGCTTCTTAAAACACGATATCGCATCTCATCTCTATGTTTCATGATAAGATCTATTATTCATTGCGAAGTGTCACTTATACCTCGTATTCACTTCAAATGAATGTAAATGCGACACTTCCTTTCTAGGAAATAGCGTTTGCAGATGTCTACGTATAGAGGCAATAGTGCTCTAATGCTTCTTTAAACGCGACATCGCATCTCATTTCTATGTTTCATGATAAGATATAATATCCATTCCGAAGTGTCATGTATACCTCGTATTCACTTCAATAGAATGTAAATGCGACACTTCCTTACTAGGATGTAGCGTCTGCAGATGTCTACGTATCGATGCAATAGAGTTCTAAAGCTTCTTAAAACACGATTTCGCATCTCATTTCTATGTTTCATGATAAGATATAATATTCATTGCGAAGTGTCATGTATGCCTCGTATTCACTTCAGAAGAATGTAAATGCGACACTTCCTTGCTAGGAAGGTGCGACGGCAGATGTATACGTATCGAAGTAATGGAGGTCTAATGCATCTTATATCGCGATATCGCATCTCATTTCTACGTTTCATGATAAGATACGTTTGATGATGCGTAGTGTTATGTATACCTCCTTCACACATCTAAAGAATGTAAATGTCAGACTTCGTTGCATAGGAAATGCGTTTCGAGATGTCTGCGAATCGAAGAAATAGAGTTATAATGCTTCTTAAAACGAGATACCGCATCTCATACCTATGTTTCATGATATGATATAATATTCATTGCGAAGTGTCATGTATACCTTGCATACACTTCAAACGAATGAAAATGTGACACTCCCTTGCTAGGATGTAGCGCTTGCAGATATCTACGTATCGAGGCAAGAGAGTTCTAATGCTTTTTAAATCGCGATTTCGCATGTCATTTCTATGATTCGTGATAAGATATAATCTTCATTGTGCAGTGTTATGTACACCTCGAATTCACATCAAATGAATGTAATTGCGACACATCCTTGCTAGGAAATAGCGCTTGCAGATGTCTACGAATCGAATAAATAGGGTTCTAATGCTTATTAAAATGAGATATCGCATCTCATTTCTATGTTTCATTATAATATATAATATTCATTGCGAAGTTTCATGTATACCTCGTATTCACTTCAACAGAATGTAAATGCGACACTTCCTTGAAAGGAAGTAGCGTTTGCAGATGTCTACGTATCGAAGCAATAGTGTTCTAACGCTTCGTAAATAGCGATATCGATCCTAATTTCTATGTTTCTTGATAAGATATTATATTCATTCCGAAGTGTCTTGCATACCTCGAATTCCCTTCAAAAGAATGTAAATGCGACACTTGCATGCTAGGAAATAGCGTTTGCAGATATCTGCGCATCGATGCCATAGAGTTCTAATGCTCCTTAAAACGCGATATCGCATCTCTCTACTATGCTTCAGGATAAGATATAATATTCATTGCGAAGTGTCATGTATACCTCGTATTCACTCCAAACGAATGTAAATGCGACACTTCCTTGCTAGGAAATAGCGTATTCAGATGTCTACGTATCGTAGCAATAGAGTTCTAATGCTACTTAAATCGCGATATCGCATCTCATTTCTATGTTTCGTGATAAGATATAATATTCATTGCGAAGTGTCATGCATACCACCTATTCACTCCAAACGAATGTAAATGCGACACTCCCTTGCTAGGAAATAGCGTCTGCAGATGTCTACGCATCGAGGCAATAGAATTCTAATGCTTCTTAAAACGCGATATCGCATCTCACTTCTATGTTTCATGATAAGATATAATATTCATTGCGAAATGTCATGTATTCCTCGCCTACAGTAAAAATGAATGTAAATGGGACACTTCCTTGCTAGGAAATAGCGTTTGCAGATAGCTACTTATCGTAGCAATGGAGTTATAATGCTTCATATATCGCGATAACGCATCTCACTTCTATGATTCATGATAAGATATAATATGCATTGTGGAGTGATATGTATACCTCGTATTCACTTCAAAAGAATGTAAATGCGACACTTCCTTGCTAGGAAGTAGCGTTTGTAGATGTCTACGTATCGAAGCAATAGAGTTCTAATGCTTCTTAGATCGCGATATCGCATCACATTTCTATTTTTCATGATAAGATATAATATTCATTGCGATGTGTCATGTATACCTCGCATACACTTCAAACCAATGTAAATGCGACACTTCCTTGCTAGGAAATAGCGTATTCAGATGTCTACGTATCGTAGCAATAGAGTTCTAATGCTACTTATATCGCGATATCGCATCTCATTTCTATGCTTCGTGATAAGATATAATATTCATTGCGAAGTGTCATGCATACCACCTATTCACTCCAAACGAATGTAAATGCGACACTCCCTTGCTAGGAAATAGCGTCTGCAGATGTCTACGCATCGAGGCAATAGAATTCTAATGCTTCTTAAAACGCGATATCGCATCTCACTTCTATGTTTCATGATAAGATATAATATTCATTGCGAAATGTCATGTATTCCTCGCCTACAGTAAAAATGAATGTAAATGCGACACTTCCTTGCTAGGAAATAGCGTTTGCAGATAGCTACTTATCGTAGCAATGGAGTTATAATGCTTCATATATCGCGATAACGCATCTCACTTCTATGATTCATGATAAGATATAATATGCATTGTGGAGTGATATGTATACCTCGTATTCACTTCAAAAGAATGTAAATGCGACACTTCCTTGCTAGGAAGTAGCGTTTGTAGATGTCTACGTATCGAAGCAATAGAGTTCTAATGCTTCTTAGATCGCGATATCGCATCACATTTCTATTTTTCATGATAAGATATAATATTCATTGCGATGTGTCATGTATACCTCGCATACACTTCAAACCAATGTAAATGCGACACTTCCTTGCTAGGAAATAGCGTTTGCAGATGTCTACGTATCGAAGCAATAGAGTTATAATGCTTCATATATCGGGATATCGCATCTCATTTCTATGTTACATGATAAGATGTAGTATTCATTGAGCAATGTTATGTATACATCGCATTCACTTCAAAAGAATGTAAATGCGACACTTCCTTGCTATGTAATAGCGTTTGCAAATGTCTACGTATCGAAGCAATAGAGTTCCAAAGCTTCTTAAAACACGATATCGCATCTCATTTCTATGTTTCATGATAAGATCTATTATTCATTGCGAAGTGTCATGTCTACCTCGTATTCACTTCAAAAGAATGTAAATGCGACACTTGCTTGCTAGGAAATAGGGTCTCCAGATATCTACGTATCGAGGCAATAGTGCTGTAAGGCTTCTTAAAACGCGGTATCGCATCTCGCTTCTATGTATCATGATAACGTATAATATTCAGTGCAAAGTGTCATGTATACCTCGTGTTCACTTCAATAGAATGTAAGCGCGACACTTCCTTGCTAGGAAATAGCGTTTGCAGATGTCTACGTATCGAGGCAATAGAGTTCTAATGCTTCTTAAAACGTGATATCGCATCATATTTCTATGTTTCATGATAAGACATAATATCCATTGCGAAATGTCATGTATGCCTTGTATTCACTTCAAAAGAATGTAAATGCGACACTTCCTTGCTTGGAAATAGCGTTTGCAGATGTCTCCGCATCGAGGTAATAGGGTTTTAATGCTTCTTAAAACGCGATATCGCATCAGCTCGCCAGTCTAATCCGTAGAACGGAAAGAGAGAAACGAACGGGGGCAGGGGGGGGGGAGGTTCTACCATCGTGTATTTCACGCTCCTCGCAAATACAGCTATCGCGATGGTCCGTGTCGCGCTTCTCGCATGGGTGGTGATCTGCGGGCTAGTCTAACCGAAGCAGGGGGGGGGGGGGGGGTTGAGCGAGCCTTGTGACTTCACCACGTCACAGTACATACAAATTTGCGATTAAGTAGCTATGTGTTCAAATTCAAATCCGAATAATGCACTAAAAAGCATCCCAGATAACAAACGGCAAGATGGTAGCGACACCATGCCGGCACTATATTGCCACTTCCGAGGAGTGTCAGCTGATTCGTAGTCATCTGTGACCGGATTCGTTGACTAAAATGCCAGAACGTGTTACCAGCACGTTTTAGACAAGCGAATCGCGCAGAACCAGCACCATGGTGACACGCGTATCATCGCTCCTTTCATGAATCTCCTCAGCAATGACGCAGGATCACATTTGGCAATGGGGAACCTGTGCTTTCATACAAATTAGAACCGTTAGATGTCAGTAGATGTTCAGCATATGAGTATTGATAGTGTCACGTCACGAGGGTGGAAAATTTCCGCTTTACTCGGAGGCGACACGCAGCCAATTCGCGGAAACGGCTCGCTTAATTGCGACTAATGCCGGGTTCCTTCCGTGGGACAACGAACGCTTTTACGAACACGCTAACGCGGTAAATGTGGAAAAATACTACCTTTGCCGTCTTGATAGCGAACAAATCAATATTCTTTCCTGAGATATCTCTGCTTCCGTGGATCGTAGTCTGGTATCGATGCTGCGTAAGGACTGCGAGGCTGAATGTCCAAAGGAATGAGCGCCCAGCGTTGCGGGGATTCAGCAATGTTCGGCTTCCCTGGATCGGATAAGGTTGTCGGCGTGGAACGTTGAGAAGCCACGAGGACGGTGGCGGATGCACAGATCGACGGTAAGGCTTTGGTGCCCACGTATTCACGTACGAGACGGCGTAGGAAGTTCTTCCTTCCCGCACGTCGAGCCTTTCGCTTCGAATTACTGCACATTCGCGTCTAATTTCAGCAGACTAGATACGACTCGGGTAAGCGGCGGTCCGCTCTAGCCTGTCGGTCCAGAGAGTGAAATGTCGACGTTATCTGCACGCAGTCTCACGTATGGGTCAGCGAAGCTAAGCGGCGGTCCGCTCTAACCAGCTGATTACCAATGATCGACTAACGATTGGATTGAATGTAGAATGTCCACGCGTTGGCTCGTGGAAGAACTCGTAGGATAAGAATGAAGTTAATGGAAATTATCAATAACTGAACTAGTAGTTAGGAGGTAAAATCAAAGTAGTTAATCCTAAGCTTACACTGTACTTTCCCTAAGACTAAGTTAAATGTAGACTTAATTGTTTAGAATTGGAATTAGAACTAGACTCTATGATTGGAATTGAACTTGAATTTAGAATAGAATTACGAACACCTCTGACTAAGGTGGATTAGAGCTGTCTAATGATCAGCTTGGAACGAAGCTCGGAGAAGACTGACTCTCCGATCGCGGGTCCGCGACCTCCTTAGGTCGCGTGGCGCGCGAGTCGCTGGAGCCCGGAGTGGGGTGGCCGCTCGGCCCGCGCAGTGGGGCGGCCGGTCGGAGTGGGGCGCGGCTCGCGTTACGCGTGAGCCGCGCGCGTCGGACGCCCGCTCGAGCGTATCGCAACTTATAATTATAGATATTTACGTTGATCTTAGAAGCTATGTGTGTGTTGTCTGCGTATGTACAATGTATGTGTCGAGTACTTAGATCTAGAGTACGATTTACGAATATATACTTTGGAAATAGGAATAACGCTGTAATGGTGTAGGTGATTCGCTGCTGTGCCCAGTGGTCCAGTCGTCTGGTTGGATGCTGCATCTTTCCTGGCTTTGGAAATGCTGCACGTTGTCACACGGTCGATCGGTCGAACTCCTAGATCTTCGTACCTTGATAGCAGCCTTGGCTCGGCGGACGTGGTGTATGTTTGGTTGTGGTGGCGCTCGTCCCGTGTACTTAGGTGCTGCTGACAGTGAGTACGTCGCTGCCGCATGCTGTGGGAGGCGCTGGGGGATGGAAGGCGGTACGCAAGACGTTACAATAGACATTTTGATGGTCGTTTTCCTATATTTATAGTTATTGAGTGAGTCGTATATATTTCTTTCAATCCATCATAGACTAAAAATACTATTTATAAAAAAAATATTACTTATAAAATAAAAATTCGTGCTGTTGCGTCCCCAACATCGCCTTGTGTAATTTTTGATATAACATGCTGTCATTGTATTTAATGTAACCCTCAATTGCATGAATTTGTAACAATAAATTGAAGAAAATATATATAAAATAAGTGTATATATTTTTATGACAAAGTAATTATCGACTTTATGGAAAAAATCGCCCTATCGAGCTAGTTTATAGAAAATAATAAAATCGAGTTCTTATATCTTTGTTTTGTGCCGGTGTATCTATATTGGAATCAAAATAAATAAATTGCACAGTTTAGTCATTTTTCATATTTGCTTATAATTTTTATGGAAACAGCTTCCCCATTAGTAAATGTCAGCCTACGCCACAACCACGCCTGTAGCTATGGTGAGCTGATAGTGTCATTGTCACGGCCGTGTAGCCCGTGTGCTATATCTCGGTGCTTTAATAGTGCCGTGATACGAATGCCGCCCCAGTACTAACAGTATGCCATTTTGAAAGCTGAGTAGGAGCACTTTGTTAGCACAGTTCTGTCACGGAATTCGTTCCATCCGTTGTCATTGGCGTGCCAATCGCTGGCTGTTTGGGATATTGTAGTGCATGAGGCAGACTTGTTCCTTATCATCGTCAAGGAGATGGATTTTCACTCCTCCCTTTTTGAATTTTTTAAATTATTGTTTGGAATTTTTGCCGTTTCTGTATCTCTATGACCGCATTGTGGATTCAACTTATGTACGATCTTTTTGGTCTTCATCTTTTGTTACATGTAAAATTATATATGTGATGCACGTTTGTTATGTAATGCTCCGATTTGTAAGCCTCAGATACTTTTATTCTTTGGTAAAGCAACTTATTCGATTAATATATATTTATTAGACATAGATATAAACAATTAGAAAAATGTTATTAAAACGCTATTAAATATGTTGTTGCAATTATATATTTAAGGTCTGAAGATGTAGATGCAATTAATGTCCGATATTTTACGTGATCCAATCGACGCATCAAGTGAGGCTATGAAATATAAAAATCTTTTACTATTCTTCGACCCCTTTACATGTTACATGAATGATAAGTTCTGCAAGACAAGAAGCCTGAATTAGTGAGATATCTAGGAACATAAGTAATTTGTAAGTAACACATCTTTTCTCTTTGAAATATTTGCCTTTGCATAGAATAGAACGTATAGATATAATTGCCTGTTTTGTATCCATTTCGGTCCAATTCTATTATAGCCTTTGAGCAGAAGTAATATTGATTATACTTGATTTTTGCAATAGTTCTTTAATTAACAGATTTTATTAACCTAGAATCATCATTTGACGGATGTATCAATCTACTTTGTAGCTCCATCAGTTTCTTTTTCTGCTCGCTACTTTCCATTTTCAGTTCCGTATACTTATCCTTTATCACCATCATATATGTTGCGTAAAATTACAATAACCTTTTGTCCTCAAATTTTGCGGATATTTCAATTAAATTTCCTTTGATTAAATAAACGGAAATTAAAAAACAGTGGCACGTACCATTTCTTGGAAACGTTGTATCGTAATTTGCATCTGACTGTTTTGAAAGGCACGCACTTTACTTAACGTTTGCAATGATTCGGTTAGCGAAGTAAAGTAATATTCTACTTTCGAAATTGTTGGCTCTTGTAATTTTAAGGCAAATATATTCATGTGTCGACATCGTGAACATTGTTTTTTGGCAAAATTCCAGAAAAACAAATATACTATAAGTAAAATAATAAACATCATAATATTAAATTTAACTCTGTTCATCGTTGCCTTGTTGGACACATCCATAACAATATACAGGGTGGGGCAGTAATAATTAGCACCTCAGATATCCACGAAACTATAAGTTTCATAGAAGTTTTTGCTAATATGAAATTGCATAGTACAAAGGGGCCATCCGTTGATGAAAATAGTTTTTTTTGTAAGTGGCGTTATGTTGGACATATGAAGGTTACCTTCATTTTTTAAAATGAATTGGTATGTCCATTCTTCCGTAATACGATAGAGCATTTTAAAGCAAGTTTAACGATCTGTAACATAAAGGCATTGAAGGTTACAAAAAGTAAAGGGAGGCGATAATACTCACGGTTTTGATAGTAAATGAAACATACGTATTGTAAACAGTGGTGGAAGGCGTAATACTTACCGTTTACTTCACTGTGAATAAACACTTTTCGAAGGGCATTTCAATAGTTTGCAGCATAAGTTAAACATGATAAGATTAGTATTGAAAAATCGGTTTGAATACGTTTGGTTAGGCTGTTCTTTGTGTCGTTCATTTTATAAGTACTGAGCTGCGGATTCCTGAGGACAGCTCACAAAATTGTTGAACTATGGAAGATTATCATTGTGAATTTGAATCAAAAGGTAATTAAATTCCATTAGATTGTAAACAGATCTCAATGTTTCATTTTAGATAGTAAGATTAAATACTCTTTACAAAACTACAAGAATGGATACATACCTTTCTGTTATTATTATTTCATAAAGAATTATAATTGCAATTATATAGTTCATTATGATAAAAAATATTTCCCAGAAAATTCTAAATATTAAATAAAAGAATCGAGTAAAACATTTTTAATAATTACGAATATGAAAAATACTTGAACATTCCAATAGAAAGATGTCTAAACAGGAGCTAGAAAAGTCAAACATTCAATTTGAATTCCAGAATTCATCTATAAGAGGTAAAATGTTTCAAAAGCTTTAATTACAGTCTTTAATGCAAGCAGTTGGGCAGTATTTCAATTTTTAAGAAAATTGATGAAAGTCAACTATTTTGAAGTGGTCAGAATCTTTGTCGATTGAGCAATAAGTGAATAACAAATAACTGCATAAATTCCAGGCTTAAAAACTTATGGATTAAATCCTATGCAGACTCGTTTATGAGCGAGTTACTAAATAATAATCCACACTAAGTAATCATTTTAAAACTTAAACGATTACATCTCGCGAACTTTCAAAGATATCAGAAGCGTGAAAAGTATGTGGTTTATCAAAAACTCTTCTAAAAGAACGGACGAAGCCAATAGAAATCTTTGTTGAAGTAAGCAAGTTCTAAAGTTCTAAGCAACGCGATGGCCCTTATCTGCCTATATTTCATAGCAAGTAAGTTCTGAATTTCTATGAAATCCGATGGAATTTCTCACTACTAACGTTTCAAAGTAAGTTCTCGAATTCTCAGTTCTACGTTTAAAACTATGTGTGTTCTATATATCTATGTAAAGTGATGGTTCCTATTAGTTGTGACGGAAACCTATATATAGTAAGTCAGGGAAGCTCGAAGGGGTTAATTATCTAAATGCTTTAAGGTGTAAAACGTACTTTAATCTAAAGCGATCTATCGTTCCAAGGTATCCGCTCACGTACAACTTTTCTTGGGCGCCAGCTGCTCAGAAAGTAGCAAAGGGGATAGACTACACGACCCCGGGAACCCTGGGGCGGAACAACCCTTGAAACTTCGAAATGCTCCTCCTCTCGACTACGCCTAGCCAAGTACACACACTCAGGCCGCGAGATACTGAAGTCACGGCATGTCTATTTATGGTCTCGACGTGGGTTTAACTAACAAGGGCTACGGGAAACTACGCAACACGCCGCAAATTACTGGGTAGTATCTTTGGAAGTGTAGTCGAGGTATACATAATACTTCGCAATGAATATTATAACTTATCTTGAAACCCAGAAATGAGATGCGATATTGCGTTTTAGAAGCACTAGAACTCTAATGCTTCGATACGTAGATATCTGGAAACGCATTTTCCTAGCAAGGAAATAAGTCATTTACATCCTTCTGAAGTATAGACGAGGTAAACATAATACTTCTCAGTGAATATTACATCATATCATGGAACATAGAAATGAGAAGCGATATCGCGTTTTAAGAAGAATTAGAACTCTATTTCCTCCATACGTAGACATCTCGAGACGCATTTCCTAGCAAGGGTGTGTGGCATTTACATCCATTTGAAGTGTATACGAGGTATACATAACACTTCGCAATAAATATTATAACTTATAATGAAACATAGAACTGAGATGCGATATCGCGATTTAAGAAGCATTAGAACTCTATTCCTGCGATGCGTAGACATCTGCAAACGCTATTTCCTAGCATGGAAGTTTCGCATTTACATTCTTTTGAAGTGAAAACAAGATGTACATGACACTTCGCAATGAATATTATATCTTATCATGAAACATAAGAATGAGTTGCGATATCGCGTTTTGAGAAGCATTAGAACTCTATTGCTACGATACGTAGATATCTGCAAACGCTATTTCCTCGCATGGAAGTTTCGCATTTACATTCTTTTGAAGCGAATACGAGGTATACATGACACTTCGCAATGAATATTACATCTTATCATGAAGCATAGAAGTGAGGAGCTATATCGCGTTTTAAGTAGCGTTAGAACTCTATTACTTCGATACGTAGATATGTGGAAACCCTATTTCCTAGCAAGGAAGTGTCGCATTTACATTCTTTTGAACTGAATACGAGGTATACATAACACTCCACAATGAATATTGTATCTTATCATGAAACATAGAAATGAGGAGCTATATCGTGTTTTAAGAAGCATTAGAAATCTATTGCTAATATACGTAGAAATCTGCAAACGCTATTTCCTAGCAAGGAAGTGTCGCATTTACATTCCATTGAAGTGAATACGAGGCATACATGACACTTCGCAATGAACATTATATCTTATCATGAAACATAGAATTGAGATGCGATATCGCGATTTAAGTAGCATTAGAACTCTATTGCTACGATACGTAGACATCTGCAAACGCTATTTCCTAGCAAGCAGTAGTCGCATTTACATTCTTTTGAAGTGAATACGAGGTATACATGACACTTCGCAATGAATATTGTATCTTATCATGAAACACGGACGAGGGATGCGATATCGCGTTTTTAGAAGCATTAGAACTCTACGGTCTCGATGCGGAGACATCGGCAAACGCTATTTCCTAGCAAGCAGTAGTCGCATTTACATTCTTTTGAAGTGAATATGAGGTATACATGACACTTCGCAATGAATATAATATCTTATCATGAAACACAGGAGAGGGATGCGATATTGCGTTTAAGTAGCATTAGAACACTTTTGCTACGATACGTAGACATATGAAAACGCTATTTCCTGGCAAGGAAGTGTCGCATTTACATTCTTTTCAAGTGAATTCGAGGTATACATGACACTTCGCAATGAATATTATATCTTATCATGAAACACAGAAGAGGGATGCGATATCGGGTTTTAAGAAGCATTAGAACTCTACGGTCTCCATGCGGAGACATCTGCAAACGCTATTGCATAGCAAGCAGTACTCGCATTTACATTCTTTTGAAGTGAATACGAGGTATACATGACACTTCGCAATGAATATTATATCTTATCATGAAACACAGAAGAGGGATGCGACATCGCGATTTAAGTAGCATTAGAACCCTTTTGCTACGATACGTAGACATCTGAAAACGCTATTTCCTAGCAAGGAAGTGTCGCATTTACATTCGTTTGGAGAGAATAGGAGGTATAGATGACACTTCGCAATGAATATTATATCTTATCATGAAACATAGAAGAGAGATGCGATATCGCGTTTTAAGAAGCATTAGAACTGTATTGCCTAGACGCTTGGACATCTGCAGACGCTATTTCCTAGCATGGCAGTGTCGCACTTACATTCTTTTGTAGTGAATACGAGGTATACATGGCACTTCGCAATGAATATTATATCTTATCACGAAACATAGAAATGAGGTGTCATATCATGATTTAAGTAGCATTAGAACGCTATTGATACGATACGTAGACATCTGCAAACGCTATTTCCTAGCAAGCAATAGTCGCATTTACAATCTTTTGAAGTGAATACGAGGTATACATGACACTTCGCAATGAATATTATATCTTATCACGAAACACATAAATGTGATGCGCTATCGCGATTTAAGTAGCATTAGAACTCTATTGCTACGATACATAGACATCTGCAAGTGCTATTTCCTAGCAAGCAATAGTCGCATTTACTTTCCTTTGAATTGAATACGAGCTGTACATGACACTTCGCAATGAATATTATATCTTATCACGAAACATAGAAATGAGATGCGATATTGCGATTTAAGTAGCATTAGAACTCTATTGCTACGATACGTAGACATCTGCAAACGCTATTTCCAAGCAAGCAATAGTCGCATTTACAATCTTTTGAAGTGAATACGAGGTATACATGACACTTCGCAATGAATATTATATCTTATCACGAAACACATAAATGAGATGCGATATCGCGATATAAGTAGCATTAGAACTCTATTCCTACGATACGTAGACATCTGCAAACGCTATTTCCTAGCAAGCAATAGTCGCATTTACTTTCTTTTCAATTGAATACGAGGTGTACATGACACTTCGCAATGAATATTATATCTTATCACGAAACATAGAAATGAGATGCGATATCGCGATTTAAGTAGCATTAGAAACCTTTTGCTACGATACGTAAACATCTGAAAACGCTATTTCCTAGCAAGGAAGTGTCGCATTTACATTCTTTTCAAGTGAATTCGAGGTATACATGACACTTCGCAATGAATATTATATCTTATCATGAAACACGGAAGAGGGATGCGATATCGCGTTTTAAGAAGCATTAGAGCTCTACGGTCTCGATGCGGAGACATCTACAAACGCTATTTCCCAGCAAGCAGTACTCGCATTTACATTCTTTTGAAGTGAATACGAGGTATACATGACACTTCGCAATGAATATTATATCTTATCATGAAACACAGAAGAGGGATGCGATATCGCGATTTAAGTAGCATTAGTACCCTTTTGCTACGATACGTAAACATCTGAAAACGCTATTTCCTAGCAAGCAGTAGTCGCATTTACATTCTTTTGAAGTGAATACGAGGTATACATGACACTTCGCAATGAATATTATATCTTATCATGAAACACAGAAGAGGGATGCGATATAGCGTTTTAAGAAGCATTAGAACTCTATGGCCTCGATGCGGAGACATCTCCAAACGCTATTTCCTAGCATGGAAGTGTCGCACTTACATTCTTTTGAAGTGAATACGAGGTATACGTGACATTTCGCAATGAATATTATATCTTCACACGAAACATATATATGGGATGCGATATCGCAATTTAAGTAGCATTGGAACCCTATTGCTACGATACGTAGACATCTGCAAACGCTATTTCCTAGCATGGAAGTGTCACATTTACTTTCTTTTCAATTGAGTACGAGGTGTACATAACACTTCGCAATGAACATTATATCTTATCATGAAATATAGAAGAGAGATGCGATATCGCGTTTTAAGAAGCTTTAGAACTCTATGGCCTCGATGCGGAGACATCTGCAAACGCTATTTCCTAGCAAGGAAGATTCGGATTTACATTCTTTTGAAGTGAATACGAGGTATACATGACACTTCGTAATGAACATTATATCTAATCATGTAACATATAAGTGAGATGCGATATCGCGTCTTAAAAAGCATTAGAATCCTATTGCCTCGATGGGGAGATATCTGCAAACGCTATTTCCTAGCATGGAAGTGTAGCATTTACATTTTTATGAAGTGAATACGAGGTGTACATGACACCTCGCATTGAATATTATGTCTTATCACAAAACATAGAAATGAGATGCGATATTGCGATATAAGTAGCATTAGAACTCTATTGCTACGATACGTAGACAGCTGCGAACGCTATTTCCCAGCAAGCAATAGTCGCATTTACATTCTTTTGAATTGAATACGAGGTATACATGACACTTCGCAATGAATATTATATCTAATCATGTAACATATAAGTGAGATGCGATATCGCGTCTTAAAAAGCATTAGAATCCTATTGCCTCGATGGGGAGATATCTGCAAACGCTATTTCCTAGCATGGAAGTGTAGCATTTACATTTTTATGAAGTGAATACGAGGTGTACATGACACCTCGCATTGAATATTATGTCTTATCACAAAACATAGAAATGAGATGCGATATTGCGATATAAGTAGCATTAGAACTCTATTGCTACGATACGTAGACAGCTGCGAACGCTATTTCCCAGCAAGCAATAGTCGCATTTACATTCTTTTGAATTGAATACGAGGTATACATGACACTTCGCAATGAATATTATATCTTATCATGAAACATCGAAGAGAGATGCGATATCGCGTTGTAAGAAGCACTAGAACTCTATGGCCTCGATGCGGAGACATCTGCAAACGCTATATCCCAGCATGGAAGTGTCGCACTTACATTCTTTTGAAGTGAATACGAGGTATACATGACACTTCGCAATGAATATTATACCTTATCACGAAATATATAGATGAGATGCGATATCGCGATTTAAGTAGCATTAAAACTTTATTGCTACGATACGGAGACATCTGCAAACGCTATTTCCTAGCAAGCAATAGTCGCATTTACAATCTTTTGAAGTGAATACGAGGTATTCATGACACTTCGCAATGAATATTATATCTTAACACGAAACACATATATGTGATGCGATATCGCGATTTAAGTAGCATTAGAACTCTATTGCTACGGTACATAGACATCTGCAAGCGCTATTTCCTAGCAAGCAATAGTCGCATTTACTTTCCTTTGAATTGAATACGAGCTGTACATGACACTTCGCAATGAATATTATATCTTATCACGAAACATAGAAATGAGATGCGATATTGCGATTTAAGTAGCATAAGAACTCTATTGCTACGATACGTAGACATCTGAAGAAGCTATTTCCTAGCGAGGAAGTGTTGCATTTACATTCGTTTGGAAAGAATATGAGGTATACATGACACTTCGCAATGAATATTATATCTTATCACGAAACATAGGAGTGAGATGCGATATTGCGATTTAAATAGCATTAGAACTCTATTGCTACGATACGTAGACATCTGAATAAGCTATTTCCTAGCAAGGAAGTGTTGCATTTACATTCGTTTGGAAAGAATATGAGGTATACATGACACTTCGCAATGAATATTATATCTTATCATGAAACATTCAAATGAGATGCGATATCGCGATTTAAGAAGCATTCGAACACTATTGCTACGATACGTAGGCATCTGCAAACGCTATTTCCTAGCAAGGAAGATTCGCACTTACATTCTTTTGAAGTGAATACGAGGTATACATGAGACTTCGCAATGAATATTATACCTCATCACGAAACATATAAATGAGATGCGATATCGCAATTTAAGTAGCATTAGAGCTCTATTGCTACGATACGTAGACATCTGCAAACGCTATTTCCCAGCAAGCAATAGTCGCATTTACATTCTTTTGAATTGAATACGAGGTATACATGTCACTTCGCAATGAATATTATATCTTATCATGAAACATTGAAGAGAGATGCGATATCGCGTTGTAAGAAGCATTAGAACTCTATGGCCTCGATGCGGATACATCTGCAAACGCTATTTCCTAGCATGGAAGTGTCGCACTTACATTCTTTGGAAGTGAATACGAGGTATACATGACACTTCGCAATGATTATTATATCTTATCGTGAACATAGAAGTGAGATGCGATATCGCGTTTTAAGAAGCATTAGAACTCTATTGCTACGATACGTAGACTTCTGCAAACGCTATTTCCTAGCATGGAATTGTCGCATTTACATTCTTTTGTAGTGAATACGAGGTATACATAACACTCTACAATGAATATTATATCTTATCATGAAACACAGCAGTGAGATGCGATATCGCGTTTTAAGAAGCATTAGAACTCTACTGCTACGGTACGCAAACATCTGCAAACGCTATTACCTAGCATGGAAATGCCGCATTTACATTCTTTTGAAGATAATACGAGGTATACATAACCGTACGCAATGAATATTATATCTTATCTCGAAACATAGAAGTGAGATGCGATATCGCGATTTAAGGAGCACTGGAACTCTACTGCTACGACGCGTAGACATCTGCAAATGTTATTTCCTAGCAAGGAAGTGTCGCATTTACATTCTTTTGAAGTGAATACGAGGTATATATAAACACTCCACAATGAATATTATATCTTATCACGAAACATAGAATGAAATGCGACATCTCATTTTATGAAGCATTAGAACTCTATTGCAACGATACGTAGACAACTGCAAACGCTATTTCCTAGCATGGAAGTGTCGCAATTACATTCTTTCGATGTGAATACGAGATATACATGACACTTCGCAATGAATATTATATCTTCTCATGAAACATAGCAGTGACATGCGATATGGCATTTTAAGAATCATTAGAACTCTATTGTTTCGACACGTAGTCATCTGGAAACGCTATTTCCTAGCAAGGAAGTGTCGCATTTACATCCTTTTGAAGTGAATACGAGGTATACATGACACTTCGCAATGAATATTATATCTGATCATGAAACATAGATATGAGATGCGACATCCCGTTTTAAGAAGCATTAGAACTCTATTGCTACGATACGTAGACATCTGCAAACTCTATTTCCTAGCATGGAAGTGTCGCATTTACATTCGTTTGAAGTGAATACGAGATATACATGACACTTCGCAATGAATATTATATCTTATCATGAAACATAAAGGTGAGATGCGATATCGCGTTCTAAGAAGCATTAGAACTCTATTGCTACGATACGTAGACATCTGCAAAGGCTATTCCCTAGCATATAAGGGTCCTAGCATGGAAGTGTCGCATTTACATTCGTTTGAAGTGAATACGAGGTATACATAACACTCCATAATGAATATTATATCTTCTCATGAAACATAGCAGTGAGATGCGATATCGCGCTTTAAGAAGCAGTAGAACTCTATTGTTACGATACGTAGACATCTGCAAATGCTATTTCCTAGCATGAAAGTGTCACATTTACATTCTTTTGAAATGAATACGAGGTATACATGGCAGTTCGCAATGAATATTATATCTTATCATGAAACATAGATGTGAGATGCGATATCGCGTTTTTAAGAAGTATTAGAACTATATTGCTAGGATACGTAGACATCTGCAAACAATATTTCCAAGCAAGGAAGTGTCGCATTTACATTCATTTGAAGTGAATACGAGGGTATACATAATACTCTACAATGAATATTATATCTTACCAAGAAACATAGAAATGAAATGCGACATCTCGTTTTATAAAGCATTGGAATTCTATTGCTGCGATACGTAGACATTTGCAAACGCTATTTCCTAGCATGTAAGTGTCGCATTTACATTCTTTTGAAGTGAATACGTGGTATACATGGCACATTGCTATGATTATTATATCTTATCATGAAACATATGTGTGAGATGCGATATCGCGTTTTAAGAAGCATTAGATCTCAATTGCCTCGACGCGTAGTCATCTGCAGACGCTATTTCCTAGCATGGAAGTGTCGCATTTACATTCTTTTGAAGTGAATACGAGATATACATGACACTTCGCAATGAATATTATATCTTATCATGAAACATAGGAATGAGGTGCTATATCGCGTTTTGAGAAGCATTAGAACTCTATTGCTACGATACGTAGACATCTGCAAACGCTATTTCCTAGCATGGAAGTGTCGCATTTACATTCGTTTGAAGTGAATACGAGATATACATGACACTTCGCAATGAATATTATATCTTATCATGAAACATAGGAATGAGGTGCTATATCGCGTTTGAGAAGCATTAGAACTCTATTGCTACGATACGTAGACATCTGCAAACGCTATTTCCTAGCATGGAAGTGTCGCATTTACATTCGTTTGAAGTGAATACGAGATATACATGACACTTCGCAATGAATATTATTATCTTATCATGAAACATAGAATGAGGTGCTATATCGCGTTTTGAGAAGCATTAGAACTCTATTGCTACGATACGTAGACATCTGCAAACGCTATTTCCTAGCATGGAAGTGTCGCATTTACATTCGTTTGAAGTGAATACGAGATATACATGACACTTCGCAATGAATATTATATCTTATCATGAAACATAGGAATGAGGTGCTATATCGCGTTTTGAGAAGCATTAGAACTCTATTGCTACGATACGTTGACATCTGCAAACGCTATTTCCTAGCATGGAAGTGTCGCATTTACATTCTTTTGATGTGAATACGAGATATACATGACACTTCGCAATGAATATTATATCTTATCATGAAACATGGACGTGAGATGCGATATCGCGTTCTAAGAAGCAGTAGAACACTATTGTTTCGACACGTAGTCATCTGGAAACGCTATTTCCTAGCAAGGAAGTGTCGCGTTTACATCCTTTTGAAGTGAATACGAGGTATACATGACACTTCGCAATGAATATTATATCTGATCATGAAACATTGAAATGAAATGCGATATCGCGTTCTAAGAAACATGAGAACACTACTGCTACGATACGTAGACATCTGCAAATGCTATTTCCTAGCATGAAAGTGTCACATTTACATTCTTTTGAAGTGAATACGAGGTATACATGGCAGTTCGCAATGAATATTATATCTTATCATGAAATATAGATGTGAGTTGCGATATCGCGTTTTAAGAAGTATTAGAACTATATTGCTAGGATACGTAGACATCTGCAAACAATATTTCCTAGCAAGGAAGTGTTGCATTTACATTCATTTGAAGTGAATACGAGGTATACATAATACTCTACAATGAATATTATATCTTACCAAGAAACATAGAAATGAAATGCGACATCTCGTTTTATAAAGCATTAGAATTCTATTGCTGCGATACGTAGACATCTGCAAACGCTATTTCCTAGCATGTAAGTGTCGCATTTACATTCTTTTGAAGTGAATACGAGGTATACATGACACTTCGCAATGATTATTATATCTTATCGTGAAACATAGAAGTGAGATGCGATATCGCGTTTTAAGAAGCATTAGAACTCTATTGCTACGATACGTAGACTTCTGCAAACGCTATTTCCTAGCATGGAATTGTCGCATTTACATTCTTTTGTAGTGAATACGAGGTATACATAACACTCTACAATGAATATTATATCTTATCATGAAACACAGCAGTGAGATGCGATATCGCGTTTTAAGAAGCATTAGAACTCTACTGCTACGGTACGCAAACATCTGCAAACGCTATTACCTAGCATGGAAATGCCGCATTTACATTCTTTTGAAGATAATACGAGGTATACATAACCGTACGCAATGAATATTATATCTTATCTCGAAACATAGAAGTGAGATGCGATATCGCGATTTAAGGAGCACTGGAACTCTACTGCTACGACGCGTAGACATCTGCAAATGTTATTTCCTAGCAAGGAAGTGTCGCATTTACATTCTTTTGAAGTGAATACGAGGTATATATAACACTCCACAATGAATATTATATCTTATCACGAAACATAGAAACGAAATGCGACATCTCATTTTATGAAGCATTAGAACCCTATTGCTACGATACGTAGACATCTGCAACCGCTACTTCCTAGCATGGAAGTGTCGCATTTACAATCATTTGAAGTGAATACGAGGTATACATGACACTCCACAATGAATATTATATCTTATCACGGAACATAGAAATGAAATGAGGCATCTCGTTTTAAGAAGCATTAGAACTCTATTGCAACGATACGTAGACAACTGCAAACGCTATTTCCTAGCATGGAAGTGTCGCAATTACATTCTTTCGATGTGAATACGAGATATACATGACACTTCGCAATGAATATTATATCTTCTCATGAAACATAGCAGTGACATGCGATATGGCATTTTAAGAATCATTAGAACTCTATTGTTTCGACACGTAGTCATCTGGAAACGCTATTTCCTAGCAAGGAAGTGTCGCATTTACATCCTTTTGAAGTGAATACGAGGTATACATGACACTTCGCAATGAATATTATATCTGATCATGAAACATAGATATGAGATGCGACATCCCGTTTTAAGAAGCATTAGAACTCTATTGCTACGATACGTAGACATCTGCAAACTCTATTTCCTAGCATGGAAGTGTCGCATTTACATTCGTTTGAAGTGAATACGAGATATACATGACACTTCGCAATGAATATTATATCTTATCATGAAACATAAAAGTGAGATGCGATATCGCGTTCTAAGAAGCATTAGAACTCTATTGCTACGATACGTAGACATCTGCAAAGGCTATTCCCTAGCATAGAAGGGTCCTAGCATGGAAGTGTCGCATTTACATTCGTTTGAAGTGAATACGAGGTATACATAACACTCCATAATGAATATTATATCTTCTCATGAAACATAGCAGTGAGATGCGATATCGCGCTTTAAGAAGCAGTAGAACTCTATTGTTACGATACGTAGACATCTGCAAACGCTATTTCCCAGCAAGCAATAGTCGCATTTACATTCTTTTGAATTGAATACGAGGTATACATGTCACTTCGCAATGAATATTATATCTTATCATGAAACATTGAAGAGAGATGCGATATCGCGTTGTAAGAAGCATTAGAACTCTATGGCCTCGATGCGGATACATCTGCAAACGCTATTTCCTAGCATGGAAGTGTCGCACTTACATTCTTTGGAAGTGAATACGAGGTATACATGACACTTCGCAATGATTATTATATCTTATCGTGAAACATAGAAGTGAGATGCGATATCGCGTTTTAAGAAGCATTAGAACTCTATTGCTACGATACGTAGACTTCTGCAAACGCTATTTCCTAGCATGGAATTGTCGCATTTACATTCTTTTGTAGTGAATACGAGGTATACATAACACTCTACAATGAATATTATATCTTATCATGAAACACAGCAGTGAGATGCGATATCGCGTTTTAAGAAGCATTAGAACTCTACTGCTACGGTACGCAAACATCTGCAAACGCTATTACCTAGCATGGAAATGCCGCATTTACATTCTTTTGAAGATAATACGAGGTATACATAACCGTACGCAATGAATATTATATCTTATCTCGAAACATAGAAGTGAGATGCGATATCGCGATTTAAGGAGCACTGGAACTCTACTGCTACGACGCGTAGACATCTGCAAATGTTATTTCCTAGCAAGGAAGTGTCGCATTTACATTCTTTTGAAGTGAATACGAGGTATATATAACACTCCACAATGAATATTATATCTTATCACGAAACATAGAAATGAAATGCGACATCTCATTTTATGAAGCATTAGAACTCTATTGCAACGATACGTAGACAACTGCAAACGCTATTTCCTAGCATGGAAGTGTCGCAATTACATTCTTTCGATGTGAATACGAGATATACATGACACTTCGCAATGAATATTATATCTTCTCATGAAACATAGCAGTGACATGCGATATGGCATTTTAAGAATCATTAGAACTCTATTGTTTCGACACGTAGTCATCTGGAAACGCTATTTCCTAGCAAGGAAGTGTCGCATTTACATCCTTTTGAAGTGAATACGAGGTATACATGACACTTCGCAATGAATATTATATCTGATCATGAAACATAGATATGAGATGCGACATCCCGTTTTAAGAAGCATTAGAACTCTATTGCTACGATACGTAGACATCTGCAAACTCTATTTCCTAGCATGGAAGTGTCGCATTTACATTCGTTTGAAGTGAATACGAGATATACATGACACTTCGCAATGAATATTATATCTTATCATGAAACATAAAGGTGAGATGCGATATCGCGTTCTAAGAAGCATTAGAACTCTATTGCTACGATACGTAGACATCTGCAAAGGCTATTCCCTAGCATAGAAGGGTCCTAGCATGGAAGTGTCGCATTTACATTCGTTTGAAGTGAATACGAGGTATACATAACACTCCATAATGAATATTATATCTTCTCATGAAACATAGCAGTGAGATGCGATATCGCGCTTTAAGAAGCAGTAGAACTCTATTGTTACGATACGTAGACATCTGCAAATGCTATTTCCTAGCATGAAAGTGTCACATTTACATTCTTTTGAAATGAATACGAGGTATACATGGCAGTTCGCAATGAATATTATATCTTATCATGAAACATAGATGTGAGATGCGATATCGCGTTTTAAGAAGTATTAGAACTATATTGCTAGGATACGTAGACATCTGCAAACAATATTTCCAAGCAAGGAAGTGTCGCATTTACATTCATTTGAAGTGAATACGAGGTATACATAATACTCTACAATGAATATTATATCTTACCAAGAAACATAGAAATGAAATGCGACATCTCGTTTTATAAAGCATTGGAATTCTATTGCTGCGATACGTAGACATTTGCAAACGCTATTTCCTAGCATGTAAGTGTCGCATTTACATTCTTTTGAAGTGAATACGAGATATACATGACACTTCGCAATGAATATTATATCTTATCATGAAACATAGGAATGAGGTGCTATATCGCGTTTTGAGAAGCATTAGAACTCTATTGCTACGATACGTAGACATCTGCAAACGCTATTTCCTAGCATGGAAGTGTCGCATTTACATTCGTTTGAAGTGAATACGAGATATACATGACACTTCGCAATGAATATTATATCTTATCATGAAACATAGGAATGAGGTGCTATATCGCGTTTTGAGAAGCATTAGAACTCTATTGCTACGATACGTAGACATCTGCAAACGCTATTTCCTAGCATGGAAGTGTCGCATTTACATTCGTTTGAAGTGAATACGAGATATACATGACACTTCGCAATGAATATTATATCTTATCATGAAACATAGGAATGAGGTGCTATATCGCGTTTTGAGAAGCATTAGAACTCTATTGCTACGATACGTAGACATCTGCAAACGCTATTTCCTAGCATGGAAGTGTCGCATTTACATTCGTTTGAAGTGAATACGAGATATACATGACACTTCGCAATGAATATTATATCTTATCATGAAACATAGGAATGAGGTGCTATATCGCGTTTTGAGAAGCATTAGAACTCTATTGCTACGATACGTTGACATCTGCAAACGCTATTTCCTAGCATGGAAGTGTCGCATTTACATTCTTTTGATGTGAATACGAGATATACATGACACTTCGCAATGAATATTATATCTTATCATGAAACATGGACGTGAGATGCGATATCGCGTTCTAAGAAGCAGTAGAACACTATTGTTTCGACACGTAGTCATCTGGAAACGCTATTTCCTAGCAAGGAAGTGTCGCGTTTACATCCTTTTGAAGTGAATACGAGGTATACATGACACTTCGCAATGAATATTATATCTGATCATGAAACATTGAAATGAAATGCGATATCGCGTTCTAAGAAACATGAGAACACTACTGCTACGATACGTAGACATCTGCAAATGCTATTTCCTAGCATGAAAGTGTCACATTTACATTCTTTTGAAGTGAATACGAGGTATACATGGCAGTTCGCAATGAATATTATATCTTATCATGAAATATAGATGTGAGTTGCGATATCGCGTTTTAAGAAGTATTAGAACTATATTGCTAGGATACGTAGACATCTGCAAACAATATTTCCTAGCAAGGAAGTGTTGCATTTACATTCATTTGAAGTGAATACGAGGTATACATAATACTCTACAATGAATATTATATCTTACCAAGAAACATAGAAATGAAATGCGACATCTCGTTTTATAAAGCATTAGAATTCTATTGCTGCGATACGTAGACATCTGCAAACGCTATTTCCTAGCATGTAAGTGTCGCATTTACATTCTTTTGAAGTGAATACGAGGTATACATGACACTTCGCAATGATTATTATATCTTATCGTGAAACATAGAAGTGAGATGCGATATCGCGTTTTAAGAAGCATTAGAACTCTATTGCTACGATACGTAGACTTCTGCAAACGCTATTTCCTAGCATGGAATTGTCGCATTTACATTCTTTTGTAGTGAATACGAGGTATACATAACACTCTACAATGAATATTATATCTTATCATGAAACACAGCAGTGAGATGCGATATCGCGTTTTAAGAAGCATTAGAACTCTACTGCTACGGTACGCAAACATCTGCAAACGCTATTACCTAGCATGGAAATGCCGCATTTACATTCTTTTGAAGATAATACGAGGTATACATAACCGTACGCAATGAATATTATATCTTATCTCGAAACATAGAAGTGAGATGCGATATCGCGATTTAAGGAGCACTGGAACTCTACTGCTACGACGCGTAGACATCTGCAAATGTTATTTCCTAGCAAGGAAGTGTCGCATTTACATTCTTTTGAAGTGAATACGAGGTATATATAACACTCCACAATGAATATTATATCTTATCACGAAACATAGAAATGAAATGCGACATCTCATTTTATGAAGCATTAGAACCCTATTGCTACGATACGTAGACATCTGCAACCGCTACTTCCTAGCATGGAAGTGTCGCATTTACAATCATTTGAAGTGAATACGAGGTATACATGACACTCCACAATGAATATTATATCTTATCACGGAACATAGAAATGAAATGAGGCATCTCGTTTTAAGAAGCATTAGAACTCTATTGCAACGATACGTAGACAACTGCAAACGCTATTTCCTAGCATGGAAGTGTCGCAATTACATTCTTTCGATGTGAATACGAGATATACATGACACTTCGCAATGAATATTATATCTTCTCATGAAACATAGCAGTGACATGCGATATGGCATTTTAAGAATCATTAGAACTCTATTGTTTCGACACGTAGTCATCTGGAAACGCTATTTCCTAGCAAGGAAGTGTCGCATTTACATCCTTTTGAAGTGAATACGAGGTATACATGACACTTCGCAATGAATATTATATCTGATCATGAAACATAGATATGAGATGCGACATCCCGTTTTAAGAAGCATTAGAACTCTATTGCTACGATACGTAGACATCTGCAAACTCTATTTCCTAGCATGGAAGTGTCGCATTTACATTCGTTTGAAGTGAATACGAGATATACATGACACTTCGCAATGAATATTATATCTTATCATGAAACATAAAAGTGAGATGCGATATCGCGTTCTAAGAAGCATTAGAACTCTATTGCTACGATACGTAGACATCTGCAAAGGCTATTCCCTAGCATAGAAGGGTCCTAGCATGGAAGTGTCGCATTTACATTCGTTTGAAGTGAATACGAGGTATACATAACACTCCATAATGAATATTATATCTTCTCATGAAACATAGCAGTGAGATGCGATATCGCGCTTTAAGAAGCAGTAGAACTCTATTGTTACGATACGTAGACATCTGCAAATGCTATTTCCTAGCATGAAAGTGTCACATTTACATTCTTTTGAAATGAATACGAGGTATACATGGCAGTTCGCAATGAATATTATATCTTATCATGAAACATAGATGTGAGATGCGATATCGCGTTTTAAGAAGTATTAGAACTATATTGCTAGGATACGTAGACATCTGCAAACAATATTTCCAAGCAAGGAAGTGTCGCATTTACATTCATTTGAAGTGAATACGAGGTATACATAATACTCTACAATGAATATTATATCTTACCAAGAAACATAGAAATGAAATGCGACATCTCGTTTTATAAAGCATTGGAATTCTATTGCTGCGATACGTAGACATTTGCAAACGCTATTTCCTAGCATGTAAGTGTCGCATTTACATTCTTTTGAAGTGAATACGTGGTATACATGACACATCGCTATGATTATTATATCTTATCATGAAACATATGTGTGAGATGCGATATCGCGTTTTAAGAAACATTAGATCTCAATTGCCTCGACGCGTAGACATCTGCAGACGCTATTTCCTAGCATGAAAGTGTCACATTTACATTCTTTTGAAGTGAATACGAGGTATACATGGCAGTTCGCAATGAATATTATATCTTATCATGAAATATAGATGTGAGATGCGATATCGCGTTTTAAGAAGTATTAGAACTATATTGCTAGGATACGTAGACATCTGCAAACGCTATTTCCTAGCAAGCAATAGTCGCATTTACATTCTATTGAAATGAATACGAGGCATACATGTCACTTCCCAATGAATATTATACCTTATCATGAAACATATAAGAGATATGCGATATCGCGTTTTAAGAAGCATTAGAACTCTGTGGCCTCGATGCGGAGACATCTGCAAACGCTATTTCCTAGCATGGAAGTGTCGCACTTACATTCTTTTGAAGTGAATAAGAGGTATACATGACACTTCGCAATGAATATTATATCTTATCACGAAACATATAAATGAGATGCGATATCGCGATTTAAGTAGCATCAGAACTCTATTGCTACGATACGTAGACATCTGCAAACGCTATTTCCTAGTAAGCAATAGTCGCATTTACATTCATTTGGAGTGAATACGAGGTATACATGACACTTCGCAATGAATATTATATCTTATCATGAAGCATAGAAATGAGATGCGACATCTCGTTTTGAGAAGCATTAGAACTCCATTGCTCCGATACGTAGTCATCTGCAAACGCTATTTCCTAGCAAGGAAGATTCGCATTTACATTCTTTTGAAGGGAATACGGGGTGTACATGACATTTCGCAATGAATATTATATCATATCACGAAACATGGAAATGAGAAGCGATATCGCGTTTGAAGAAGCATTGGAACTCTATTGCTACGATACGTAGACATCTGCGAAGGCTATTTCCTAGGGTGGAAACGTCGCATTTACATTGTTTTGAAGTAAATACGAGGTATACATGACACTTCGCAATGAACATTATATATTATCATGTATCATGAAAGTGAGATGCGACATCGCGTTTTAAGAAGCATTAGAACCCTATTGCCTCGATGCGGAGATATCTGCAAAGGCTATTTCCTAGCATGGAAATGTCAGATTTACATTCTTTTGAAGTGAATACGAGGTGTACATGACACATCGCAATGAATGTTATATCTTATCACGAAACATATAAATGAGATGCGATATTGCGGTTTAAGTAGCATTAGAACTCTATTGCTACCATACGTAGACATCTGAATACGCTATTTCCTAGCAGGGAAGTGTCGCATTTACATTCGTTTGGAGTGAATACCAGGTATACATGACACTTCGCAATGAATATTATATTTTATCATGAAGCATAGAAATGAGATGCGATATCTCGTTTTGAGAAGTATTAGAACTCCATTGCTACGATACGTAGTCATCTGCAAACGCTATTTCCTAGCAAGGAAGATTAGCATTTACATTCTTTTGAAGTGAATACGAGGTATATATGACACTTCGCAATGAACATTATATCTTATCATGTAACATAAAAGTGAGATGCGATATCGCGTCTTAAGAAGAATTAGAACCCTATTTCCTCGATGCGGAGATATCTGCAAACGCTATTTCCTAGCATGGAAGTGTCGCATTTACATTTCTTTGAAGTGAATTCGAGGTATACATGACACTTCGCAATGCATATTATATCTTATAATGAAACATAGAATTGAGATTCGATATCGCGTTTTAAGAAGCATTAGAACTCTATTGCCTCGACGCGTAGACATCTGCAGACGCTACTTCCTAGCATGGAAGTGTCGCATTTACATTCTTTTGAAGTGAATACGAGGTATACCTGGCACTTCGCGATGAATATTATATCTTATCAAGAAACATATAAATGAGATGCGATATTGCGATTCAAGTAGCATTAGAACTCTATTGCTACGATACGTAGACATCTGTATACGCCATTTCCTAGCAAGGATGTGTCGCATTTACATTCGTTTGGAGGGAATACGAGGTATACATGACACATCGCAATGAATGTTATATCTTCTCATGTAACATAGAAGAGAGATGCGATTTCGCGTTTTAAGAAGCATTAGAACTCTATGGCCTCGATGCGGAGACATCTGCAAACGCTATTTCCTAGCATGGAAGTGTCGCACTTACATTCTTTTGAAGTGAATACGAGGTGTACATGATACTTCGCAATGAATGTTATATCTTATCACGAAACATATAAATGAGATGCGATATTGCGGTTTAAGTAGCATTAGAACTCTATTTCTACGATACGTAGACATCTGCAAACGCTATTTCCTAGCAAGCAATAGTCGCATTTACATTCTATTGAAATGAATACGAGGCATACATGTCACTTCCCAATGAATATTATACCTTATCATGAAACATAGAAGAGATATGCGATATCGCGTTTTAAGAAGCATTAGAACTCTGTGGCCTCGATGCGGAGACATCTGCAAACGCTATTTCCTAGCATGGAAGTGTCGCACTTACATTCTTTTGAAGTGAATAAGAGGTATACATGACACTTCGCAATGAATATTATATCTTATCACGAAACATATAAATGAGATGCGATATCGCGATTTAAGTAGCATCAGAACTCTATTGCTACGATACGTAGACATCTGCAAACGCTATTTCCTAGCAAGCAATAGTCGCATTTACATTCTTTTGAAATGAATACGAGGCATACATGTCACTTCCCAATGAATATTATACCTTATCATGAAACATAGAAGAGAGATGCGATATCGCGTTTTAAGAAGCATTAGAACTCTGTGGCCTCGATGCGGAGACATCTGCAAACGCTATTTCCTAGCATGGAAACGTCGCATTTACATTGTTTTGAAGTAAATACGAGGTATACATGACACTTCGCAATGAACATTATATATTATCATGTATCATAAAAGTGAGATGCGATATCGCGTTTTAAGAAGCATTAGAACCCTATTGCCTCGATGCGGAGATATCTGCAAAGGCTATTTCCTAGCATGGAAATGTCACATTTACATTCTTTTGAAGTGAATACGAGGTGTACATGACACATCGCAATGAATGTTATATCTTATCACGAAACATATAAATGAGATGCGATATTGCGGTTTAAGTAGCATTAGAACTCTATTGCTACCATACGTAGACATCTGAATACGCTATTTCCTAGCAGGGAAGTGTCGCATTTACATTCGTTTGGAGTGAATACCAGGTATACATGACACTTCGCAATGAATATTATATTTTATCATGAAGCATAGAAATGAGATGCGATATCTCGTTTTGAGAAGTATTAGAACTCCATTGCTACGATACGTAGTCATCTGCAAACGCTATTTCCTAGCAAGGAAGATTAGCATTTACATTCTTTTGAAGTGAATACGAGGTATATATGACACTTCGCAATGAACATTATATCTTATCATGTAACATAAAAGTGAGATGCGATATCGCGTCTTAAGAAGAATTAGAACCCTATTTCCTCGATGCGGAGATATCTGCAAACGCTATTTCCTAGCATGGAAGTGTCGCATTTACATTTCTTTGAAGTGAATTCGAGGTATACATGACACTTCGCAATGCATATTATATCTTATAATGAAACATAGAATTGAGATTCGATATCGCGTTTTAAGAAGCATTAGAACTCTATTGCCTCGACGCGTAGACATCTGCAGACGCTACTTCCTAGCATGGAAGTGTCGCATTTACATTCTTTTGAAGTGAATACGAGGTATACCTGGCACTTCGCGATGAATATTATATCTTATCAAGAAACATATAAATGAGATGCGATATTGCGATTCAAGTAGCATTAGAACTCTATTGCTACGATACGTAGACATCTGTATACGCCATTTCCTAGCAAGGATGTGTCGCATTTACATTCGTTTGGAGGGAATACGAGGTATACATGACACATCGCAATGAATATTATATCTTCTCATGTAACATAGAAGAGAGATGCGATTTCGCGTTTTAAGAAGCATTAGAACTCTATGGCCTCGATGCGGAGACATCTGCAAACGCTATTTCCTAGCATGGAAGTGTCGCACTTACATTCTTTTGAAGTGAATACGAGGTGTACATGATACTTCGCAATGAATGTTATATCTTATCACGAAACATATAAATGAGATGCGATATTGCGGTTTAAGTAGCATTAGAACTCTATTTCTACGATACGTAGACATCTGCAAACGCTATTTCCTAGCAAGCAATAGTCGCATTTACATTCTATTGAAATGAATACGAGGCATACATGTCACTTCCCAATGAATATTATACCTTATCATGAAACATAGAAGAGATATGCGATATCGCGTTTTAAGAAGCATTAGAACTCTGTGGCCTCGATGCGGAGACATCTGCAAACGCTATTTCCTAGCATGGAAGTGTCGCACTTACATTCTTTTGAAGTGAATAAGAGGTATACATGACACTTCGCAATGAATATTATATCTTATCACGAAACATATAAATGAGATGCGATATCGCGATTTAAGTAGCATCAGAACTCTATTGCTACGATACGTAGACATCTGCAAACGCTATTTCCTAGCAAGCAATAGTCGCATTTACATTCATTTGGAGTGAATACGAGGTATACATGACACTTCGCAATGATTATTATATCTTATCACGAAACATAGAAATGAGATGCGATATCGCGATTTAAGTAGCATTAGAACACTATTGCTACGATACGTAGACATCAGCAAACGATATTTCCTAGCAAGCAATAGTCGCATTTACATTCTTTTGAAATGAATACGAGGCATACATGTCACTTCCCAATGAATATTATACCTTATCATGAAACATAGAAGAGAGATGCGATATCGCGTTTTAAGAAGCATTAGAACTCTGTGGCCTCGATGCGGAGACATCTGCAAACGCTATTTCCTAGCATGGAAGTGTCGCATTTACATTCTTTTGAAGTGATTACGAGGTATACCTGACACTTCGCGATGAATATTATATCTTATCATGAAACATAGAAATAAGATGCGATATCGAGATTTAAGTAGCATTAGATATCTATTGCTACCATACGTAGACATCTGAATACGCTATTTCCTAGCAGGGAAGTGTCGCATTTACATTCGTTTGGAGTGAATACCAGGTATACATGACACTACGCAATGAATATTATATCTTATCATGAAGCATAGAAATGAGATGCGATATCTCGTTTTGAGAAGTATTAGAACTCCATTGCTACGATACGTAGTCATCTGCAAACGCTATTTCCTAGCAAGGAAGATTAGCATTTACATTCTTTTGAAGTGAATACGAGGTATATATGACACTTCGCAATGAACATTATATCTTATCATGTAACATAAAAGTGAGATGCGATATCGCGTCTTAAGAAGAGTTAGAACCCTATTTCCTCGATGCGGAGATATCTGCAAACGCTATTTCCTAGCATGGAAGTGTCGCATTTACATTCCTTTGAAGTGAATTCGAGGTATACATGACACTTCGCAATGCATATTATATCTTATAATGAAACATAGAATTGAGATTCGATATCACGTTTTAAGAAGCATTAGAACTCTATTGCCTCGACGCGTAGACATCTGCAGACGCTATTTCATAGCATGGAAGTGTCGCATTTACATTCTTTTGAAGTGAATACGAGGTATACCTGACACTTCGCGATGAATATTATATCTTATCACGAAACATATAAATGAGATGCGATATCGCGATTTAAGTAGCATTAGAACTCTATTGCTACGATACGTAGACATCTGAATACGCCATTTGCAACCAAGGAAGTGTCGCATTTACATTCGTTTGGAGGGAATACGAGGTATACATGACACTTCGCAATGAATATTATATCTTATCATGTAACATAGAAGAGAGATTCGATATCGCGTTTTAAGAAGCATTAGAACTCTATTGCCTCGACGCGTAGACATCTGCAGTCGCTATTTCCTAGCATGGAAGTGTCGCATTTACATTCTTTTGAAGTGAATACGAGGTATATATGACACTTCGCAATGAACATTATATCTTATCATGAAACATAGAAATGAGATGCGATATCGCGTTTTGAGAAGCATTAGAACTCTATTGCTACGATACGTAGACATCTGCAATCGCTATTTCCTAGCAACCAATAGTCGCATTTACATTCTTTTGAAGCGAATTCGAGGTTTACATGACACTTCGGAATGAATATTATAACTTATCACGAAACATAGAAATGAGATGCGATATCGCGATCTAAGAAGCATTAGAACTCTATTGCTACGATACGTAGGCATCTGCAAACGCTATGCCCTAGCAAGGAATAGTCGCATTTACATTCTTTTGATGTGAATACGAGGTATACATGACACTTCGCAATGAATATTATATCTTATCATGAAACATAGGAGTGAGATGCGATATCGCGTTTTAAGAAGCATTAGAACTCTATTGCCTCGACGCGTAGACATCTGCAGACGCTATTTCCTAGCATGGAAGTGTCGCATTTACATTCTTTTGAAGTGAATACGAGGTGTACATGACAATCCGCAATGAATATTATATCTTATCAGGAAACTTAGAAATGAGATGCGATATCGCGTTTTGAGAAGCATTAGAACATTATTGCTATGATACGTAGACATCTGCAATCGCTATTTCCTAGCAGCCAATAGTCGCATTTACATTCTTTTGAAGTGAATTCGAGGTTTACATGACACTACGGTATGAATATTATAACATATCACGAAACATAGAAATGAGATGCGATATCGCGATCTAAGAAGCATTAGAACTCTATTGCTGCGATATGTAGACATCTGCAAACGCTATTTCCTAGCATGGAAGTGTCGCACTTACGTTCTTTTGAAGTGAATGCGAGGTATACATGACACTTCGCAATGAACATTATTTCTTATGACGAAACATATAAATGAGGTGTCATATCGCGATATAAGTAGCATTAGAACGCTATTGCTGCGATATGTAGACATCTGCAAACGTTATTTCCTAGCAAGCAATAATCGCATTTACATTCTTTAGAAGTGAATACGAGGTATACATGACACTTCGCATTGTATAATATATCTTATCATGAAACATAGAAGTGAGATGCGACATCGCGTTTTAAGAAGCATTAGAACTATATTGCCCCGACGCGTAGACATCTGCATACGCTATTTCCTAGCATGGAAGTGTCGCACTTACGTTCTTTTGAAGTGAATACTCGGTATACATGACACTTCGCAATGAATATTATATCTTATAATGAAACATAGGATTGAGATTCGATATCGCGTTTTAAGAAGCATTAGAAATCTATTGCCTCGACGCGTAGAAATCTGCAGACGCTACTTCCTAGCATGGAAGTGTCGCATTTACATTCTTTTGAAGTGAATACGAGGTATACCTGACACTTCGCCATGAATATTATATCTTGTCATGAAACATATAAATGAGATGCGATATTGCGATTCAAGTAGCATTAGAACTCTATTGCTACGATACGTAGACATCTGAATACGCCATTTCCTAGCAAGGATGTGTCGCACTTACATTTGTTTGGAGGGAATACGAGGTATACATGACACTTCGCAATGAATATTATATCTTATCATGAAACATAGAAGTGAGATGCGATATCGCGTTTTAAGAAGCATTAGAACTCTATTGCCTCGACGCGTAGACATCTGCAGTCGCTATTTCCTAGCATGGAAGTGTCGCATTTACATTCTTTTGAAGTGAACACGAGGTGCACATGACACTTCGCAATGAATATTATATCTTATCGGGAAACATAGAAATGAGATGCGATATCGCGTTTCGAGAAGCATTAGAACTCTATTGCTACGATACGTAGACATCTGCAATCGCTATTTCCTAGCAACCAATAGTCGCATTTACATTCTTTTGAAGTGAATTCGAGGTTTACATGACACTTCGCGATGAACATTATGTCTTATCACGAAACATATTAATGAGATGCGATATCGCGATTTAAGTAGCATTAGAACTCTATTGCTACGATACGTAGACATCTGAATACGCCATTTCCTAGCAAGGAAGTGTCGCATTTACATTCGTTTGGAGGGAATACGAGGTATACATGACACTTTGCAATGAAGATTATATCTTATCATGAAACATAGGAGTGAGATGCGATATCGCGTTTTAAGAAGCATTAGAACTATATTGCCCCGACGCGTAGACATCTGCAGACGCTATTTCCTGGCATGGAAGTATCGCATTTACATTCTTTTGAAGTGAATACGAGGTATACCTGACACTTCGCGATGGACATTATGTCTTATCACGAAACATATTAATGAGATGCGATATCGCGATTTAAGTAGCATTAGAACTCTATTGCTACGATACGTAGACATCTGAATACGCCATTTCCTAGCAAGCAATAGTCGCGATTACAATCATTTGGAATGAATACGAGGTATACATGACACTTCGCAATGATTATTATATCTTATCACGAAACATAGAAGAGAGATGCGATTTCGCGTTTTAAGTAGCATTAAAACACCGTTGCTACGATACGTAGACATCTGAATACGCCATTTCCTAGCAAGGAAGTGTCGCATTTACATTCGATTGGAGAGAATACGAGGTATACATGACACTTCGCAATGAGTATTATATCTTATCATGAAACATAGGAGAGAGATGCCATATCGCGTTTTTAGAAGCATTAGAACACTATTGCTGCGATACGTAGACATCTGCAATCGCTATTTCCTAGCATGGAAGTGTCGCACTTACATTCTTTTGAAGTGAATACGTGGTATACATGACACTTCGCAATGAATATTATATCTTATCACGAAACATATAAAATGAGATGCGATATCGCGATATAAGTAGCATTAGAACTCTATTTCTACGATACGTAGACATTTGAATACGCCATTTCCTAGCAAGGAAGTGTCGCATTTACATTCGTTTGGAGAGAATTCGAGGAATACATGACACTTCGCAATGAATATTATATCTTATCATGAAACATAGAAGAGAGATGCGTTATCGCGTTTTAAGATTCATTAGAACTCTATGGCCTCGATGCGGAGACATCTGCAAACGCTATTTCCTAGCATGGAAGTATCGCATTTACATTCTCTTGAAGTGAATACGAGGTATACATGATACTTCGCAATGAATATTATATCTTATCACGAAACATATAAATGAGATGCGATATTGCGATTTAAGTAGCATTAGAACTCTATTGCTACGATACGTAGACATCTGAATACGCCATTTCCTAGCAAGGAAGTGTCGCATTTACATTCGTTTGGAGGGAATACGAGGTATACATGACACTTCGCATTGAATATTATATCTTATCATGAAACATAGAAGTGAGATGCGATATCGCGTTTTAAGAAGCATTAGAACTATATTGCCCCGACGCGTAGAGGTCTGCATACGCTATATCGTAGCATGGAAGTGTCGCACTTACGTTCTTCAAGTAGCATTAGAACTCTATTGCTACGATACGTAGACATCTGAATACGCCATTTCCTAGCAAGGATGTGTCGCATTTACATTCGTTTGGAGGGAATACGAGGTATACATGACACTTCGCAATGAATATTATATCTTATCATGAAACATAGAAGTGAGATGCGATATCGCGTTTTAAGAAGCATTAGAACTCTATTGCCTCGACGCATAGACATCTGCAGTCGCTATTTCCTTGCATGGAAGTGTCGCATTTACATTCTTTTGAAATGAATACGAGGTGTACATGACACTTCGCAATGAATATTATATTTTATCGGGAAACATAGAAATGAGATGCGATATCGCGTTTTGAGAAGCATTAGAACTCTATTGCTACGATACGTAGACATCTGCAATCGCTATTTCCTAGCAACCAATAGTCGCATTTACATTCTTTTGAAGTGAATTCGAGGTTTACATGACACTTCGGAATGAATATTATAACTTATCACGAAACATAGAAATGAGATGCGATATCGCGATGTAAGAAGCATTAGAACTCTATTGCTACGATACGTAGGCATCTGCAAACGCTATGCCCTAGCAAGGAATAGTCGCATTTACATTCTTTTGATGTGAATACGAGGTATACATGACACTTCGCAATGAATATTATATCTTATAGTGAAATATAGAATTGAGATTCGATATCGCGTTTTAAGAAGCATTAGAACTCTATTGCCTCGACGCGTAGACATCTGCAGACGCTATTTCCTAGCATGGAAGTGTCGCATTTACATTCTTTTGAAATGAATACGAAGTATACCTGACACTTCGCGATGAATATTATATCTTATCACGAAACATATTAATGAGATGCGATATCGCGATTTAAGTAGCATTAGAACTCTATTGCTACGATACGTAGACATCTGAATACGCCATTTCCTAGCAAGGATGTGTCGCATTTACATTCGTTTGGAGGGAATACGAGGTATACATGACACTTCGCAATGAATATTATATCTTATCATGAAACATAGAAGTGAGATGCGATATCGCGTTTTAAGAAGCATTAGAACTCTATTGCCTCGACGCATAGACATCTGCAGTCGCTATTTCCTTGCATGGAAGTGTCGCATTTACATTCTTTTGAAATGAATACGAGGTGTACATGACACTTCGCAATGAATATTATATTTTATCGGGAAACATAGAAATGAGATGCGATATCGCGTTTTGAGAAGCATTAGAACTCTATTGCTACGATACGTAGACATCTGCAATCGCTATTTCCTAGCAACCAATAGTCGCATTTACATTCTTTTGAAGTGAATTCGAGGTTTACATGACACTTCGGAATGAATATTATAACTTATCACGAAACATAGAAATGGGATGCGATATCGCGATATAAGAAGCATTAGAACTCTATTGCTACGATACGTAGGCATCTGCAAACGCTATGCCCTAGCAAGGAATAGTCGCATTTACATTCTTTTGATGTGAATACGAGGTATACATGACACTTCGCAATGAATATTATATCTTATAGCGAAATATAGAATTGAGATTCGATATCGCGTTTTAAGAAGCATTAGAACTCTATTGCCTCGGCGCGTAGACATCTGCAGACGCTATTTCCTAGCATGGAAGTGTCGCATTTACATTCTTTTGAATTGAATACGAAGTATACCTGACACTTCGCGATGAATATTATATCTTATCACGAAACATATTAATGAGATGCGATATCGCGATTTAAGTAGCATTAGAACTCTATTGCTACGATACGTAGACATCTGAATACGCCATTTCCTAGCAAGGAAGTGTCGCATTTACAGTCGTTTGGAGGGAATACGAGGTATACATGACACTTCGCAATGAATATTATATCTTATCATGTAACATAGAAGAGAGATGCGATTTCGCGTTTTAAGAAGCATTAGAACTCTACGGCCTCGATGCAGAAACATCTACAAACGCTATTTCCTAGCATGGAAGTGTCGCACTTACATTCTTTTGAATTGAAAACGAGGTGTACATGACACTTCGCAATGATTATTATATCTTATCACGAAACATAGAAATAAGATGCGATATCGCGATTTAAGTAACATTAAAACACCATTGCTACGATACGTAGACATCTGAATACGCCATTTCCTAGCAAGGAAGTGTCGCATTTACATTCGTTTGGAGGGATTACGAGGTATACATGACACTTCGCAATGAATATTATATCTTATCATGTAACATAGAAGAGAGATGCGATTTCGCGTTTTAAGAATCATTAGAACTCTATGGCCTCGATGCGCAGACATCTGCAAACGCTATTTCCTAGCAAGGAATAGTCGCATTTACATTCTTTTGATGTGAATACGAGGTATACATGACACTTCGCAATGAATATTATATCTTATAGTGAAATATAGAATTGAGATTCGATATCGCGTTTTAAGAAGCATTAGAACTCTATTGCCTCGGCGCGTAGACATCTGCAGACGCTATTTCCTAGCATGGAAGTGTCGCATTTACATTCTTTTGAATTGAATACGAAGTATACCTGACACTTCGCGATGAATATTATATCTTATCACGAAACATATTAATGAGATGCGATATCGCGATTTAAGTAGCATTAGAACTCTAATGCTACGATACGTAGACATCTGAATACGCCATTTCCTAGCAAGGAAGTGTCGCATTTACAGTCGTTTGGAGGGAATACGAGGTATACATGACACTTCGCAATGAATATTATATCTTATCATGTAACATAGAAGAGAGATGCGATTTCGCGTTTTAAGAAGCATTAGAACTCTATGGCCTCGATGCAGAAACATCTGCAAACGCTATTTCCTAGCATGGAAGTGTCGCACTTACATTCTTTTGAATTGAAAACGAGGTGTACATGACACTTCGCAATGATTATTATATCTTATCACGAAACATAGAAATGAGATGCGATATCGCGATTTAAGTAACATTAAAACACCATTGCTACGATACGTAGACATCTGAATACGCCATTTCCTAGCAAGGAAGTGTCGCATTTACATTCGTTTGGACGGATTACGAGGTATACATGACACTTCGCAATGAATATTATATCTTATCATGTAACATAGAAGAGAGATGCGATTTCGCGTTTTAAGAATCATTAGAACTCTATGGCCTCGATGCGCAGACATCTGCAAACGCTATTTCCTAGCATGGAAGTGTCTCACTTACGTTCTTTTGAAGTGAAAACGAGGTGTACATGACACTTCGCAATGAATATTATATCTTATCATGAAACATAGAAGAGAGATGCGATATCGCGTTTTAAGAAGCATTAGAACTCTATGGCCTCGATGCGGAGACATCTGCAAACGCTATTTTCTAGCATGGAAGTATCGCATTTACATTCTCTTGAAGTGAATACGAGGTATACATGACACTTCGCAATGATTATTATATCTTATCACGAAACATAGAAATGAGATGCGATTTCGCGATTTAAGTAGCATTAAGACACCATTGCTACGATACGTAGACATCTGAATACGCCATTTCCTAGCAAGGAAGTGTCGCATTTACATTCTTTTGGAGTGAGTACGAGGTATACATGACACTTCGCAATGAATATTATATCTTATCATGAAACATAGAAGAGAGATGCGATATCGCGTTGTAAGAAGCATTAGAACTCTATAGCCTCGATGCGGGGACATCTGGAAACGCCATTTCCTAGCATGGAAGTGTCGCACTTACATTCTTTTGAAGTGAATACGAGGTATACATGACACTTCGCAGTAAATATTATATCTTATCACGAAACATATAGATGAGATGCGATATCGCGATTTAAGTAGCATTAGAACTTTATTGCTACGATACGTAGACATCTGCAAACGCTATTTGCTAGCAAGCAATACTCGCATTTTCATTCTTTTGAAATGAATACGAGGCATACATGTCACATCCCAATGAATATTATACCTTATCATGAAACATAGAAGAGGGATGCGATATCGCGTTTTAAGAAGCATTAGAACTCTATGGCCTCGATGCGGAGACATCTGCAAACGCTATTTCCTAGCATGGAAGTGTCGCACTTACATCATTTTGAAGTGAATACGTGGTATACATGACACTTCGCAATGAATATTATATCTTATCACGAAACATATAAATGAGATGCGATATCGCGATTTAAGTAGCGTCAGAACTCTATTGCTACGATACGTAGAAATCTGCAAACGCTATTTCCTAGCAAGCAATAGTCGCATTTACATTCTTTTGGAGTGAATACGAGGTATACATGACACTTCGCAATGATTGTTATATCTTATCACAAAACATAGAAATGAGATGCGATATCGCGATTTAAGTAGCATTAAAACACCATTGCTACGATACGTAGACATCTGAATACGCCATTTCCTAGCAAGGAAGTGTCGCATTTACATTCGATTGGAAAGAATACCAGGTATACATGACACTTCGCAATGAGTATTATATCTTATCATGAAACATAGGAGAGAGATGCCATATCGCGTTCTTAGAAGCATTTGAACACTATTGCTACGATACGTAGACATCTGCAAACGCTATTTCCTAGCATGGAAGTGTCGCACTTACATTCTTTTGAAGTGAATACGTGGTATACATGACACTTCGCAATGAATATTATATCTTATTACGAAACATATATAGGAGTTGCGATATCGCGATTTAAGTAGCATTAGAACTCTATTGCTACGATACGTAGACATATGCAAACGCTATTTCGTAGCAAGCAATAGTCGCATTTACATTCTTTTGGAGTGAATACGAGGTATACATGACACTTCGCAATGAATATTATATCTTATCACGAAACATATAAATGAGATGCGATATCGCGATTTAAGTAGCATCAGAACTCTATAGCTACGATACGTAGACATCTGCAAACGCTATTTCGTAGCAAGCAATAGTCGCATTTACATTCTTTTGGAGTGAATACGAGGTATACATGACACTTCGCAATGAATATTATATCTTATCTCGAAACATACAAATGAGATGCGATATCGCGATTTAAGTAGCATTAGAACTCTATTTCTACGATACGTAGACATCTGCAAACCCTATTTCCTAGCAAGCAGTAGTCGCATTTACTTTCTTTTGAAGTGAAAACGAGGTATACATGGCACTTCGCAAAGAACATTATATCTCATCACGAGACATAGAAATGAGATGCTATATCACGATCTAAGAAACATCAGAACTCTATTACTACGATACGTAGGCACCTGCAAACGCTGTTTCCTAGCAAGGAATAGACGCATTTACATTCTTTAGAAGTGAATACGAGGTATACATGACACTTCGCAATGAATATTATATCTTATCATGAAACATAGAAGTGAGATGCGATTTCGCGTTTTAAGAAGCATTAGAACTCTATGGCCTCGATGCGGAGATATCTGCAAACGCTATTACCTAGCATGGAAGTGTCGCATTTACATTCTTTTGAAGTGAATACGAGGTATACATGACACTTCGCAGTAAATATTATATCTTATCACGAAACATATAGATGAGATGCGATATCGCGATTTAAGTAGCATTAGAACTCTATTGCTACGATACGTAGACATCTGCAAACGCTATTTCCTAGCAAGCAATACTCGCATTTTCATTCTTTTGAAGTGAAAACGATGTGTACATGACACTTCGCAATGAATATTATATCTTATCACGATACATAGAAATGAGATGCGATATCGCGATTTAAGTAGCATTAGAACTCTATTGCTACGATACATAAACATCTGCAAACGCTATTTCCTAGAAAGCAATAGTTGCATTTACATTATTTTGAAGTGAATACGAAGTGTACATGACACTTCGCAATGAATATTATATCTTATCACGAAACATAGAAATGAGATGTGTTATCGCGATTTAAATAGCATTAGAACCCTTTTGCTACGATAGGTAGACATCTGAATACGCTATTTCCTAGCACGGAAGTGTCGCATTTACATTCGTTTGGAGAGAAGAACGAGGTATACATGACACTTCGCAATGAATATTATATCTTATCATGAAACATAGAAGAGAGATGTGATATCGCGTTTTAAGAAGCATTAGAACTCTACTGCTACGATACATACATATCTGGAATCGCTATTTCCTAGCAAGGAAGTACCGCATTTACATTCTTTTGATGTGAATACGAAGTATACACCACACATCGCAATGAATATTATATATTATCCTGAAACATAGAAATGAGATGCGATATCCCGTTTGAAGGAGCATTAGAACACTATAGCTTCGATACGTAGACATCTGCAAACGCTATTTCCTAGGAAGGAAGTGTCGAATTTACATTCATTTGAAGTATATGCGAGGTATAAGTGACACTTCGCAATGAATATTATATCTTATCATAAAACATCGAAATGGGATGCGATATCGCGTTTTGAGAAGCACTAGATCTCTATTGCTTCGATACGTAGACATCTGAGAACGCTATTTCCTAGAGAGGAAGTGTCGCATTTTCATTGATTTGAAGTGTATGCGAGGTATACATGACACTTCGCAATGAATATTATATCTTACCATGAAACATAGAAGTGAGATGCGATATCGCGTTCTAAGAAGCATTAGAACTCCATTGCCTCGATACGTACACATTTGCAAACGCTATTTTCTAGCAAGGTTGTGTCGCATTTACATTCTTTTGAAGTGAATGCGAGGTATACATAACACTGCACATTGAATATTATATCTTATCATGAAACATAGAAATGAGATGAGATGTAACGATTTAAAAAGCATTAGAACTCCCTTGCTACGATACGTAGACATATGCAAACGCTATTTCCTAGCAAGGAAGTGTCGCATTTACTTTCTTTTCATGTAAATACGAGGTATACATGACACTTCGCAATGGATATTATATCCTATCATGAAACATAAAAATGAGATGTGATATCGCGTTTTAAGAAACATTAGAACTTTATTCCATCGATACGTAGACATCTGCAAACGCTACTTCCTAGCAAGCAAGTGTCGCATTTACATTCTATTGAGGTGAATACGAGGTATACATGACACATCGCAATGGATATTATATCATATAATGAAACATAGCAATGAGATGCGATATCGCGTTTTAAGAAGCATTAGAACACCATTGCCTCGATACGTACACATTTGCAAACGCTATGTCCTAGCAAGGTTGTGTCCCATTTACACACATTTGAAGTGAATACGAGGTTTAAATGACATTTCGCAATGAATATTATACCTTATCATGAAACATAGAAGTGAGGTGCGATATCGCGTTATAAGAAGCATTAGAACTCTATTGCTACGATACGTAGACATCTGCAAACGCTATTTAATAGCAAGGAAGTGTCGCATTTACATTCTTACGAAGTGAATGCGAGGTATACATAACACTTCGCAATGAATATTATATCTTATCATGAAACCTAGAAGTGAGATGCGATATCGCGTTCTAAGAAGCATTAGAACTCTATTGGTACGATACGTAGACATCTGCAAACGCTGTATCCTAGCATGGAACTGTCGCATTTACATTCTTTTGAAGTGAATACGAGGAATACATAACACTCTACAATGAATATTATATCTTATCACGAAACATAGAAGTGAGATGCGATATCGCGATTTAAGAAGCGCAAGAATTCTATTGCTACGATACGTAGACATCAGCAGACGCTATTTCCTAGCATGGAAGTGTCGCATTTACATTCTTTTGAAGTGAATACGAGATATACATTGACACTTCGCAATGAATATTATATCTTATCATGAAACGTAGGAATGAGGTGCTATATCGCGTTTTGAGAAGCAATAGAACTCTATCGCTAATATACGTAGACATCTGCAAACTCTATTTCCTAGCATGGACATGTCGCACTTACATTCCACTGAAGCGAATACGAGGTATACATAGCACTCCACAATGAATATTATACCTTATCACGAAGCATAGAAATGAAATGCGACATCTCGTTTTAAGAAGCATTAGAACTCTATTGCTACGATACGTAGACATCTGCAAACGCTATTTCCTAGCATGGAAGTGTCGCAATTACATTCATTTGAAGTGAATACGAGGTATACATGACACTTCGCAATGAATATTATATCTTATCATGAAACCTAGATGTGAGATGCGATATCGCGTTCTAAGAAGCATTAGAACTCTATCGGTACGATACGTAGACATCTGCAAACGCTGTATCCTAGCATGGAAGTGTCGCATTTACATTCTTTTGAAGTGAATACGAGGTATACATAACACTCTACAATGAATATTATATCTTATCACGAAACATAGAAGTGAGATGCGATATCGCGATTTAAGAAGCGCAAGAATTCTATTGCTACGATACGTAGACATCTGCAAACGCTATTTCCTAGCATGGAAGTGTCGCATTTACATTCTTTTGAAGTGAATACGAGATATACATGACACTTCGCAGTGAATATTATATCTTATCATGATACATAGGAATGAGGGGCTATATCGCGTTTCGAGAAGCATTATAACTCTATTGCTAATGTACGTAGACATCTGCAAACTCTATTTCCTAGCATGGACATGTCGCACTTACATTCCACTGAAGTGAAAACGGGGTATACATAACATTACGCAATGAGTATTATATCTTATTACGAATCATAGAAATGAAATACGACATCTCGTTTTAAGAAGCATTAGTACTCAATTGCTGTGATACGTAGACATCTGCAAACAATATTTCCTAGCAAGGAAGTGTCGCATTTAAATTCTTGTGAAGTGAAATCGAGGTATACATGACATTACACAATGAATATTATATCTTATTACGAAACATAGAAATGAAATACGACATCTCGTTTTAAGAAGCATTAGTACTCTATTGCTGTGATACGTAGACATCTGCAAACAATATTTCCTAGCATGGAAGTGTCGCATTTACATTCTTTTGAAGTGAGTAGGAGGTATGTATAACACTCCATAATGAATATTATATCTTCTCATGAAGCTTAGCAGTGAGATGCGATATCGCGTTTTAGGAAGCATTAGAACTCTATTGCTGCGATACGTAGACATCTGCAAACGCTATTTCCTAGCATGGAAGTGTCGCATTTACATTCTTTTGAAGTGAATACGAGATATACATGACACTTCGCAATGAATATTATATCTTATCATGAAACATAGGAATGAGGTGCTATATCGCGTTTTGAGAAGCATAAGAACTCTATCGCTAATATACGTAGACATCTGCAAACTCTATTTCCTTGCATGGACATGTCGCACTTACATTCCACTGAAGCGAATACGAGGTATACATAACACTCCACAATGTATATTATACCTTATCACGAAGCATAGAAATGAAATGCGACATCTCGTTTTAAGAAGCATTAGAACTCTATTGCTACGACAAGTAGACATATGCAAACGCTATTTCCTAGCATGGAAGTGTCGCAATTACATTCATTTGAAGTGAATACGAGGTATACATGACACTTCGCAATGAATATTATATCTTATCATGAAACCTAGAAGTGAGATGCGATATCGCGTTCTATGAAGCATTAGAACACTATTGGTACGATACGTAGACATCTGCAAACGCTGTATCCTAGCATGGAACTGTCGCATTTACATTCTTTTGAAGTGAAAACGAGGTATACATAACACTCTACAATGAATATTATATCTTATCACGAAACATAGAAGTGAGATGCGATATCGCGATTTAAGAAGCGCAAGAATTCTATTGCTACGATACGTAGACATCTGCAAACGCGATTTCCTAGCATGGAAGTGTCGCATTTACATTCTTTTGAAGTGAATACGAGATATACATGACACTTCGCAATGAATATTATATCTTATCATGAAACGTAGGAATGAGGTGCTATATCGCGTTTTGAGAAGCATTAGAACTCTATCGCTAATATACGTAGACATCTGCAAACTCTATTTCCTAGCATGGACATGTCGCACTTACATTCCACTGAAGCGAATACGAGGTATACATAACACTCCACAATGAATATTATACCTTATCACGAAGCATAGAAATGAAATGCGACATCTCGTTTTAAGAAGCATTAGAACCCTATTGCTACGATACGTAGACATCTGCAAACGCTATTTCCTAGCATGGAAGTGTCATATTTACATTCTTTTGAAGTGAATACGAGGTATACATGACACTCCACAATGAATATTATACCTTATCACGAAACATAGGAATGAAATGCTGCATCTCGTTTTAAGAAGCATTAGAACTCTATTGCTACGATACGTAGACATCTGCAAACGCTATTTCCTAGCATGGAAGTGTCGCATTTACATTCTTTGAAGTGAATACGAGGTATACATGACACTTCGCAATAAATATTATATCTTATCATGAAATATAGCAGTGAGATGCGATATCGCGTTTTAAGAAGCATTAGAACTCTATTGCTACGATACGTAGACATCTGCAAACGCTATATCCTAGCATGGAAGTGTCATATTTACATTCTTTTGAAGTGAATACGAGGTATACATGACACTTCGCAATGAATATTATATCTTATCATGAGACATAGGAATGAGGTGCTACATCGCGTTTTGAGAAGCATTAGAACTCTATCGCTACGATACGCAGACATCTGCAAACACTATTTCCTAGCATGGAAGTTTCGCATTTACATTCTTTTGAAGTGAATATGAGATATACATTACACTTCGCAATGAATATTATATCTTATCATGAAACATAGGAATGATTTGCGATATCTCGTTTTGAGAAGCATTAGAACTCTATTGCTACGATACGTAGACATCTGCAAACGCTATTTCCTAGCATGGACATGTCGCACTTACATTCCACTGAAGTGAATACGAGGTATACATAACACAACACAATGATTATTATATCGCATTACGAAACATAGAAATGAAATACGACATCTCGTTTTAAGAAGCATTGGAACCCTATTGATACGATACGTAGACATCTGCAAACGCTATTTCCTAGCATGGAAGTGTCATATTTACATTCTTTTGAAGTGCATACGAGGTATACATGACACTTCGCAATCAATATTATATCTTATCATGAGACATAGGAATGAGGTGCTACATCGCGTTTTGAGAAGCATTAGAACTCTATCGCTACGATACGTAGACATCTGCAAACACTATTTCCTAGCACGGAAGTTTCGCATTTACATTCTTCTGAAGTGAATACGAGATATACATTACACTTCGCAATGAATATTATATCTTATCATGAAACATAGGAATGATTTGCGATATCTCGTTTTGAGAAGCATTAGAACTCTATTGCTACGATACGTAGACATCTGCAAACGCTATTTCCTAGCATGGACATGTCGCACTTACATTCCACTGAAGTGAATACGAGGTATACATAACACAACACAATGAATATTATATCGTATTACGAAACATAGAAATGAAATACGACATCTCGTTTTAAGAAGCATTAGAACCCTATTGATACGATACGTAGACATCTGCAGACGCTATTTCCTAGCATGGCAGTGTCGCACTTACATTCTTTTGTAGTGAATACGAGGTATACATGACACTTCGCAATGAATATTATATCTTATCACGAAACATAGAAATGAGGTGTCATATCGTGATTTAAGTAGCATTAGAACGCTATTGATACGATACGTAGACATCTGCAGACGCTATTTCCTAGCAAGCAATAGTCGTATTTACAAACTTTTGAAGTGAATACGAGGTATACATGACACTTCGCAATGAATATTATATCTTATCACGAAACACATAAATGTGATGCGCTATCGCGATTTAAGTAGCATTAGAACTCTACTGCTACGATACACAGACATCTGCAAGTGCTATTTCCTAGCAAGCAATAGTCGCATTTACTTTCCTTTGAATTGAATACGAGCTGTACATGACACTTCGCAATGAATATTATATCTTATCACGAAACATAGAAATGAGATGCGATATTGCGATTTAAGTAGCATTAGAACTCTATTGCTACGATACGTAGACATCTGCAAACTCTATTTCCTAGCATGGACATGTCGCACTTACATTCCACTGAAGTGAAAACGGGGTATACATAACATTACGCAATGAGTATTATATCTTATTACGAATCATAGAAATGAAATACGACATCTCGTTTTAAGAAGCATTAGTACTCAATTGCTGTGATACGTAGACATCTGCAAACAATATTTCCTAGCAAGGAAGTGTCGCATTTACATTCTTTTGAAGTGAATACGAGGTATACATGACACTTCGCAATGGATATTATATCTTATCATGAAACATAGGAATGAGGTGCTATATCGCGTTTTGAGAAGCATTAGAACTGTCCTGCTAATATACGTAGACATCTGCAAACTCTATTTCCTAGCAAGGATATGTCGCATTTACATTCCATTGAAGTGAATACGAGGTATACATGACACTTCGCAATGGATATTATATATTATTATGAAACAATGAAATGAGATGCTACATCTCGTTTTAAGAAGTATTGGAACTCTATTCTTTCGATACGTGATCATCTGGAAACGCTATTTCCTAGCAAGGAAGTGTCGCATTTACATTCTTTTGAAGTGAATACGAGGTATACATGACACTTCGCAATGAATATTATATCTTATTACGAAACATAGAAGTGAGATGCGATATCGCGATTTAAGGAGCGTCAGAACTCTATTGCTACGATGGGTAGACATCTGCAAATGTTATTTCCAAGCAAGCAAGTGTCGCATTTACATCCTTTGAAGTGAATACGAGGTATACATAACACTCCGCAATGAATATTATATCTTATCACGAAACATAGAAATGAAATGCGACATCTCGTTTTAAGTACCATTACAACTCTATTGCTACGATACGTAGACATCTGCAAAGGCTATTTCCTAGCACTGAAGTGTCGCATTTACATTCTTTTGAAGTGAATACGAGGTATACATAACACTCCACAATGAATATTATATCTTATCTCGAAACATAGAAGTGAGATGTGATATCGCGTTTTAAGGAGCATTAGAGCTCTATTGCTACGATACGTAGACATCTGCAAATGCTATTTGCTAGCATGGAAGTTTCGCATTTACATTCATTTGAAGTGAATACGAGGTATACATGACACTTCGCAATGAATATTATATCTTATCTCGAAACATAGAAATGAAATGCGACATCTCGTTTTAAGTAGCATTACAACTCTATTGCTACGATACGTAGACATCTGCAAAGGCTATTTCCTAGCACTGAAGTGTCGCATTTACATTCTTTTGAAGTGAATACGAGGTATACATAACACTCCACAATGAATATTATATCTTATCTCGAAACATAGAAGTGAGATGTGATATCGCGTTTTAAGAAGCATTAGAGCTTTATTGCTACGATACGCAGACATCTGCAAACGCTATTTGCTAGCATGGAAGTTTTGCATTTACATTCATTTGAAGTGAATACGAGGTATACATGACACTTCGCAATGAATATTATATCTTATCTCGAAACATAGAAGTGAGATGCGACGTCTCGTTTTAAGAAGCATTAGAGCTCTCTTGCTACGATTCGTAGACATCTGCAAACGCTATTTCCTAGCATGGAAGTGTCGCATTTACATTCTGTTGAAGTGAATACGAGGTATACATGACACTTCGCAATGAATATTATGTCTTATCATGAAACATAGAAATGAAATGCGACATCTCGTTTTAAGAAGCATTAGAACTCTCTTGCTACGATACGTAGACATCTGCAAACGCTATTTCCTAGCATGGAAGTGTCGCATTTACATTCTTTTGGAGTGAATACGAGGTATACATGACACTTCGCAATGGATATTATATATTACTATGAAACATTGAAATGAGATGCTACATCTCGTTTTAAGAAGTATTAGAACTCTATTCTTTCGATACGTGATCATCTGGAAACGCTATTTCCTAGAAAGGAAGTGTCGCATTTACATTCCTTTGATGTGAATACGAGGTATACATAACACTCCACAATGAATATTATATCTTATCACGAAACATAGAAATGAAATGCGACATCTCGTTTTAAGTAGGATTAGAACTCTATTGCTACGATACGTAGACATCTGCAAACGCTATTTCCTAGCATGGAAGTGTCACATTTACATTCTTTTGAAGTGAATACGAGGTATACATGACACTTCGCAATGGATATTATATATTATTATGAAACATAGAAATGAGATGCTACATCTCGTTTTAAGAAGTATTAGAACTCAATTCTTTCGATACGTGGTCATCTGGGAACGCTATTTCCTAGCAAGGAAGTGTCGCATTTACATTCTTTTGAAGTGAATACGAGGTATACATGACACTTCGCAATGAATATTACATCTTATCATGAAACATAGAAGTGAGATGCGACATCGCGTTTTAAGAAGCATTAGTTCACTATTGCTACGATACGTAGACATCTGCAAACAATATTTCCTGGCAAGGAAGTCTCGCATTTACATTCTCTTGAAGTGAACGCCAGGTATACATAACACTCCACAATGAATATTATATCTTATCATGAAACATAGAAGTGAGATGCGATATCACGTTCTAAGAAGTGTTAGAACTCTATTCTTTCGATACGTGGTCATCTGGGAACGCTATTTCCTAGCACGGAAGTGTCGCATTTACATTCTTTTGAAGTGAATACGATGTATACATGACACTTCGCAATGAATATTATATCTTATCACGAAACATAGAAATGAAATGCGACATCTCGTTTTAAGTAGGATTAGAACTCTATTGCTACGATACGTAGACATCTGCAAATCCTATTTCCTAGCATGGAAGTGTCGCATTTACATTCCACTGAAGTGAATACGAGGTATGCATGACACTTCGCAATGGATATTATATCTTATCATGAAACATAGAAATGAGATGCGATATCTCGCTTTAAGAAGTATTAGAACTCCATTCTTACGATACGTAGACATCTGCAAAGGCCATTTCCTAGCACGGAAGTGTCGCATTTACATTCTTTTGAAGTGAATACGAGGTATACATAACACTCCACAATGAATATTATATCTTATCACGAAACATAGAAATGAAATGCGACTTCTCATTTTAAGAAGCATTAGAACTCTATTGCTACGATACGTAGACATCTGCAAACGCTATTTCCTAGCATGCAAGTGTCGCATCTACATTCTTTTGAAGTGAATACGAGGTATACACGACACTTCGCAATGAATATTATATCTTCTCATGAAACATAGCAGTGAGATTCGGTATCGCGTTTTAAGAAGCATTAGAACTCTACTGTTTCGACACGTAGTCATCTGGAAACGCTATTTCCTAGCAAGGAAGTGTCGCACTTACATCCCTTGGAAGTGATTACGAGGTATACATGACACCTCGCAATGAATATCATATCTTCTCATGAAACATAGCAGTGAGATTCGGTATCGCGTTTTAAGAAGCATTAGAACTCTATTGCTACGATACGTGGACATCTGCAAACGCTATTTCCTAGCATGGAAGTGTCTTATTTACATTCTTTTGAAGTGAATGCGAGGTATACATGACACTTCGCAATGAATGTTATATCTTATCATGAAACATAGATGTGAGATGCGATATCGCGTTCTGAGAAGCATTAGAACTCCATTGCTACGATACGTAGACATCTGCAAACAATATTTCCTAGCAAGGAAGTGTCGCATTTACATTCCTTTGAAGTGAAATCGAGGTATACATAACACTCCCCAATGAATATTATGTCTTATCACGAAACATAGAAATGAAATGCGACACCTCCTTTTAAGAAGCATTAGAAATCTCTTGCTACGATACGTAGACATCTGCAAACCCTAATTCCTAGCATGGATGTGTCGCATTTACATTCCTTTGAAGTGAAATCGAGGTATACATAACACTCCACAATGAATATTATATCTAATCACGAAACATAGAAATAAAATGCGACATCTCGTTTTAAGAAGCAGTAGAAATCAATTGCTACGATACGTAGACATCTGCAAACGCTATTTCCTAGCATGCAAGTGTCGCATTTACAATCTTTTGAAGTGAATACGAGGTAAACATGACACTTCGCAATGAATATTATATCTTATCATGAAACATAGGAATGAGGTGCTATATCGCGTTTTGAGAAGCATTAGAACTCTATTGCTAATATACGTAGACATCTGCAAACTCTATTTCCTAGCAAGGAAGTGTCGCATTTACATTCCATTGAAGTGAATACGAGGTATGCATGACACTTCGCAATGGATATTATATCTTATCATGAAACATAGAAATGAGATGCGATATCTCGTTTTAGGAAGTATTAGAACTCCATTCTTACGATACGTGGTCATCTGGAAACGCTATTTCCTAGCATGCAAGTTTCGCATTTACATTCTTTTGAAGTGAATACGAGGTATACATGACACTTCGCAATGAATATTATATCTTATCATGAAACATAGAAGTTAGATGCGATATCGCGTTTTAAGAAGCATTAGAACTATATTGCAACGATACGTAGACACCTGCAAACGCTATTTCCTAGCATGCAAGTGTCGCATTTACATTCTTTTGAAGTGAATACGAGGTATACATGACACTTCGCAATGAATATTATATCTTATCATGAAACGTAGAGGAGAGATGCGATATCGCGTTTTAAGAAGCATTAGAACTCTATTGCAACGATACGTAGACATCTGAAAAACAATATTTCCTAGCAAGGAAGTGTCGCATTTACATTCCTTTGAAGTGAATACGAGGTATACATAACACTCCACAATGAATATTATATCTTATCACGAAACATAGAAATGAAATCCGACATCTCGTTTTAAGAAGCATTAGAAATCTCTTGCTACGATACGTAGACATCTGCAAACAATATTTCCTAGCAAGAAAGTGTCGCGTTTACATTCTCTTGAAGTGAATACCAGGTATACATAACACTCCACAATGAATATTATATCTTATCACGAAACATAGAAATGAAATCCGACATCTCGTTTTAAGAAGCATTAGAAATCTCTTGCTACGATACGTAGACATCTGCAAACCCTAATTCCTAGCATGGAGGTGTCGCATTTACATTCCACTGAAGTGAATACGAGGTGTGCATGTCATTTCGCAATGGATATTATATCTCATCATGAAACATAGAAATGAGATGCGATATCTCATTTTAAGAAGTATTAGAACTCCATACTTACGATACGTGGTCATCTGGAAACGCTATTTCCTAGCAAGGAAGTGTCGCGTTTACATTCTTTTGAAGTGAATACGAGGTGTACATGACTCTTCGCAATGAATATTATATCTTATCTCGAAACATAGAAGTGAGATGCGATATCGCGATTTAAGAAGCGATAGAACTCTATTGCTACGATGCGTAGACAACTGCAAATGTTATTTCCTAGCAAGGAAGTATTGCATTTACATTCTTTTGAAGTGAATACGAGGTATACATAACATTGCACAATGAATATTATATCTTATCACGAAACATAGAAATGAAATACGACAGCTCGTTTTAAGAAGCATTAGTACTCTATTGCTGTGATACGTAGACATCTTGCAAACAATATTTCCTAGCAAGGAAGTGTCGCATTTACATTCCTTTGAAGTGAAATCGAGGTATACATAACACTCCCCAATGAATATTATATCTTATCACGAAACATAGAAATGAAATGCGACACCTCGTTTTAAGAAGCATTAGAAATCTCTTGCTACGATACGTAGACATCTGCAAACCCTAATTCCTAGCATGGATGTGTCGCATTTACATTCCTTTGAAGTGAAATCGAGGTATACATAACACTCCACAATGAATATTATATCTTATCACGAAACATAGAAATAAAATGCGACATCTCGTTTTAAGAAGCAGTAGAAATCAATTGCTACGATACGTAGACATCTGCAAACGCTATTTCCTAGCATGCAAGTGTCGCATTTACAATCTTTTGAAGTGAATACGAGGTAAACATGACACTTCGCAATGAATATTATATCTTATCATGAAACATAGGAATGAGGTGCTATATCGCGTTTTGAGAAGCATTAGAACTCTATTGCTAATATACGTAGACATCTGCAAACTCTATTTCCTAGCAAGGAAGTGTCGCATTTACATTCCATTGAAGTGAATACGAGGTATGCATGACACTTCGCAATGGATATTATATCTTATCATGAAACATAGAAATGAGATGCGATATCTCGTTTTAGGAAGTATTAGAACTCCATTCTTACGATACGTGGTCATCTGGAAACGCTATTTCCTAGCATGCAAGTTTCGTATTTACATACTTTTGAAGTGAATACGAGGTATACATGACACTTCGCAATGAATATTATATCTTATCATGAAACATAGAAGTTAGATGCGATATCGCGTTTTAAGAAGCATTAGAACTATATTGCAACGATACGTAGACACCTGCAAACGCTATTTCCTAGCATGCAAGTGTCGCATTTACATTCTTTTGAAGTGAATACGAGGTATACATGACACTTCGCAATGAATATTATATCTTATCATGAAACGTAGAGGAGAGATGCGATATCGCGTTTTAAGAAGCATTAGAACTCTATTGCAACGATACGTAGACATCTGAAAAACAATATTTCCTAGCAAGGAAGTGTCGCATTTACATTCCTTTGAAGTGAATACGAGGTATACATAACACTCCACAATGAATATTATATCTTATCACGAAACATAGAAATGAAATCCGACATCTCGTTTTAAGAAGCATTAGAAATCTCTTGCTACGATACGTAGACATCTGCAAACAATATTTCCTAGCAAGAAAGTGTCGCGTTTACATTCTCTTGAAGTGAATACCAGGTATACATAACACTCCACAATGAATATTATATCTTATCACGAAACATAGAAATGAAATCCGACATCTCGTTTTAAGAAGCATTAGAAATCTCTTGCTACGATACGTAGACATCTGCAAACCCTAATTCCTAGCATGGAGGTGTCGCATTTACATTCCACTGAAGTGAATACGAGGTGTGCATGTCATTTCGCAATGGATATTATATCTCATCATGAAACATAGATATGAGATGCGATATCTCATTTTAAGAAGTATTAGAACTCCATACTTACGATACGTGGTCATCTGGAAACGCTATTTCCTAGCTAGGAAGTGTCGCGTTTACATTCTTTTGAAGTGAATACGAGGTGTACATGACTCTTCGCAATGAATATTATATCTTATCTCGAAACATAGAAGTGAGATGCGATATCGCGATTTAAGAAGCGATAGAACTCTATTGCTACGATGCGTAGACAACTGCAAATGTTATTTCCTAGCAAGGAAGTATTGCATTTACATTCTTTTGAAGTGAATACGAGGTATACATAACATTGCACAATGAATATTATATCTTATCACGAAACATAGAAATGAAATGCGACATCTCGTTTTAAGAAGCAGTAGAAATCTATTGCTACGATACGTAGACATCTGCAAACGCTATTTCCTAGCATGGAAATGACGCATTTACATTCTTTTGAAGTGAATATGAGGTATACATGACACTTCGCAATGAATATTATATCTTATCATGAAACATAGATGTGAGATGCGATATCGCGTTTTAGGAAGCATTAGAACACTATTGCTACGATACGTAGACATCTGCAAACAATATTTCCTAGCATGGAAGTGTCGCACTTACATACTTTTGATGTGAATACGAGGTATGCATAACATTACACAATGGATATTATATCTTATTACGGAACATAGAAATTAAATACGACAGCTCGTTTTAAGAAGCATTAGTACTCTATTGCTGTGATACGTAGACATCTTGCAAACAATATTTCCTAGCAAGGAAGTGTCGCATTTACATTCCTTTGAAGTGAAATCGAGGTATACATAACACTCCCCAATGAATATTATATCTTATCACGAAACATAGAAATGAAATGCGACACCTCGTTTTAAGAAGCATTAGAAATCTCTTGCTACGATACGTAGACATCTGCAAACCCTAATTCCTAGCATGGATGTGTCGCATTTACATTCCTTTGAAGTGAAATCGAGGTATACATAACACTCCACAATGAATATTATATCTTATCACGAAACATAGAAATAAAATGCGACATCTCGTTTTAAGAAGCAGTAGAAATCAATTGCTACGATACGTAGACATCTGCAAACGCTATTTCCTAGCATGCAAGTGTCGCATTTACAATCTTTTGAAGTGAATACGAGGTAAACATGACACTTCGCAATGAATATTATATCTTATCATGAAACATAGGAATGAGGTGCTATATCGCGTTTTGAGAAGCATTAGAACTCTATTGCTAATATACGTAGACATCTGCAAACTCTATTTCCTAGCAAGGAAGTGTCGCATTTACATTCCATTGAAGTGAATACGAGGTATGCATGACACTTCGCAATGAATATTATATCTTATCATGAAACATAGAAGTTAGATGCGATATCGCGTTTTAAGAAGCATTAGAACTATATTGCAACGATACGTAGACACCTGCAAACGCTATTTCCTAGCATGCAAGTGTCGCATTTACATTCTTTTGAAGTGAATACGAGGTATACATGACACTTCGCAATGAATATTATATCTTATCATGAAACGTAGTGGAGAGATGCGATATCGCGTTTTAAGAAGCATTAGAACTCTATTGCAACGATACGTAGACATCTGAAAAACAATATTTCCTAGCAAGGAAGTGTCGCATTTACATTCCTTTGAAGCGAATGCGAGGTATACATAACACTCCACAATGAATATTATATCTTATCACGAAACATAGAAATGAAATCCGACATCTCGTTTTAAGAAGCATTAGAAATCTCTTGCTACGATACGTAGACATCTGCAAACAATATTTCCTAGCAAGAAAGTGTCGCGTTTACATTCTCTTGAAGTGAATACCAGGTATACATAACACTCCACAATGAATATTATATCTTATCACGAAACATAGAAATGAAATCCGACATCTCGTTTTAAGAAGCATTAGAAATCTCTTGCTACGATACGTAGACATCTGCAAACCCTAATTCCTAGCATGGAGGTGTCGCATTTACATTCCACTGAAGTGAATACGAGGTGTGCATGTCATTTCGCAATGGATATTATATCTCATCATGAAACATAGAAATGAGATGCGATATCTCATTTTAAGAAGCATTAGAACTCCATTCTTACGATACGTGGTCATCTGGAAACGCTATTTCCTAGCTAGGAAGTGTCGCGTTTACATTCTTTTGAAGTGAATACGAGGTGTACATGACTCTTCGCAATGAATATTATATCTTATCTCGAAACATAGAAGTGAGATGCGATATCGCGATTTAAGAAGCGATAGAACTCTATTGCTACGATGCGTAGACAACTGCAAATGTTATTTCCTAGCAAGGAAGTATTGCATTTACATTCTTTTGAAGTGAATACGAGGTATACATAACATTGCACAATGAATATTATATCTTATCACGAAACATAGAAATGAAATGCGACATCTCGTTTTAAGAAGCAGTAGAAATCTATTGCTACGATACGTAGACATCTGCAAACGCTATTTCCTAGCATGGAAATGACGCATTTACATTCTTTTGAAGTGAATATGAGGTATACATGACACTTCGCAATGAATATTATATCTTATCATGAAACATAGATGTGAGATGCGATATCGCGTTTTAGGAAGCATTAGAACACTATTGCTACGATACGTTGACATCTGCAAACAATATTTCCTAGCATGGAAGTGTCGCACTTACATACTTTTGAAGTGAATACGAGGTATGCATAACATTACACAATGGATATTATATCTTATTACGGAACATAGAAATTAAATACGACAGCTCGTTTTAGGAAGCATTAGTACTCTATTGCTGTGTTACGTAGACATCTTGCAAACAATATTTCCTAGCAAGGAAGTGTCGCATTTACATTCTTGTGAAGTGAAATCGAGGTATACATGACACTTCGCAATGAATATTATATCTTATCATGAAACATAGAAGTGAGATGCAATATCGCGTTTTAAGAAGCACTAGAACTCTATTGCTACGATACGTAGACATCTGCAAACAATATTCCCTAGCATGGAAGTGTCGCATTTACATTCTTGTGAAGTGAAATCGAGGTATACATGACACTTCGCAATGAATATTATATCTTATCATGAAACATAGAAGTGAGATGCAATATCGCGTTTTAAGAAGCACTAGAACTCTATTGCTACGATACGTAGACATCTGCAAACAATATTTCCTAGCATGGAAGTGTCGCATTTACATTCTTTTGAAGTGAATACGAGATATACATGACAGTTCGCAATGAATATTATATCTTATCATGAAACATAGGAATGAGGTGCTATATCGCGTTTTGAGAAGCATTAGAACTCTATTGCTAATATACGTAGACATCTGCAAACTCTATTTCCTAGCAAGGAAGTGTCGCATTTACATTCCATTGAAGTGAATACGAGGTATGCATGACACTTCGCAATGGATATTATATCTTATCATGAAACATAGAAATGAGATGCGATATCTCGTTTTAGGAAGTATTAGAACTCCATTCTTACGATACGTGGTCATCTGGAAACGCTATTTCCTAGCATGCAAGTTTCGCATTTACATACTTTTGAAGTGAATACGAGGTATACATGACACTTCGCAATGAATATTATATCTTATCATGAAACATAGAAGTGAGATGCGATATCGCGTTCTAAGAAGCATTAGAACTCTATTGCTGCTATACGTAGACATCTGCAAACGCTATTTCCTAGCATGGAAGTGTCGCATTTACATTCCTTTGAAGTAAATACGAGATATACATGACACTTCGCAATGAATATTATAGCTTATCATGAAACATAGGAATGAGGTGCTATATCGCGTTTTGAGAAGCATTAGAATTCTATTGCTATTATACGTAGACATCTGCAAACTCTATTTCCTAGCAAGGAAATTTCGCATTTACATTCCACTGAAGTGAATACGTGGTATACATAGCATTACACAATGAATATTATATCTTATTACGAAACATAGAAGTGAAATACGACATCTCGTTCTTAGAAGCATTAGTACTCTATTGCTGTGATACGTAGACATCTGCAAACAATATTTCCTTGCAAGGAAGTGTCGCATTTACATTCTTTTGAAGTGAATAGGAGGTATACATGACACTTCGCAATGAATATTATACCTTATCATGAAACATAGAAGAGAGGTGCGATATCGCGTTTTAGGAAGCATTAGAACTCTATTGCTGCGATACGTAGACATCTGCAAACGCTATTTCCTAGCATGGAAGTGTCGCATTTACATTCTTTTGAAGTGAATACGAGATATACGTGACACTTCGCAATGAATATTATAGCTTATCATGAAACATAGGAATGAGGTGCTATATCGCGTTTTGTGAAGCATTAGAACTCTATTGCTATTATACGTAGACATCTGCAAACTCTATTTCCTAGCAAGGAAATTTCGCACTTGCATTCCACTGAAGTGAATACGAGGTATACATAGCATTACACAATGAATATTATATCTTATTACGAAGCATAGAAGTGAAATACGACATCTCGTTTTAAGAAGCATTAGTACTCTATTGCTGTGATACGTAGACATCTGCAAACAATATTTCGTTGCAAGGAAGTGTCGCATATACATTCTTTTGAAATGAATACGAGGTATACATGACACTTCGCAATGAATATAATACCTTATCATGAAACATAGAAGAGAGGTGCGATATCGCGTTTTAGGAAGCATTAGAACTCTATTGCTGCGATACGTAGACATCTGCAAACGCTATTTCCTAGCATGGAAGTGTCGCATTTACATTCTTTTGAAGTGAGTACGAGATATACATGACACTTCGCAATGAATATTATATCTTATCATGAAACATAGGAATGAGGTGCTATATCGCGTTTTGAGAAGCATTAGAACTCTATTGCTAATATGCGTAGACATCTGCAAACTCTATTTCCTAGCATTACACTTACATTCCACTTACATTCCACTGAAGTGAATACGAGGTATACATAACACTCCACAATGAATATTATATCTTATCACGAAACATAGAAATGAAATGCGGCATATCGTTTTAAGACGCATTAGAACTCTATTGCTACGACACGTAGACACCTGCAAACGCTATTTCCTAGCATGGAAGTGTCTTATTTACATTCTTTTGAAGTGAATACGAGGTATACATGACACTTCGCAATGAATATTATATCTTATCGTGAAACATATAAGTGAGATGCGATATCGCGTTCTAAGAAGCGTTAGAACCCTATTGCTACGATACGTAGACATCTGCAAACACTATTTCCTAGCATGGAAGTGTCGCATTTACATTCATTTGAAGTGAATACGAGGTATACATGACACTTCGCAATGAATATTGTACCTTATCATGAAACATAGAAGAGAGATGCGATATCGCGTTTTAGTAAGCATTAGAATTCTATTGCTGCGATACGTAGACATCTGCAAACGCTATTTCCTAGCATTACACTTACATTCCACTTACATTCCACTGAAGTGAATATGAGGTATACATAACACTCCACAATGAATATTATATCTTATCACGAAACATAGAAATGAAATGCGGCATCTCGTTTTTAGACGCATTACGACTCTATTGCTACGATACGTAGACATCTGCAAACGCTATTTCCTAGCATGGAAGTGTCGCATTTACATACTTTTGAAGTGAATACGAGGTATAGATGACACTTCGCAATAAATATTATATCTTATCATGAAACATAGAAGTGAGATGCGATATCGCGTTTTAGTAAGCATTAGAACTCTATTGCTGCGATACGTAGACATCTGCAAACGCTAATTCCTAGCATTACACTTACATTCCACTTACATTCCACTGAAGTGAATACGAGGTATACATAACACTCCACAATGAATATTATATCTTATCACGAAACATAGAAATGAAATGCGGCATCTCGTTTTAAGACGCATTAGGACTCTATTGCTACGATACGTAGACATCTGCAAACGCTATTACCTAGCATGGAAGTATCATATTTACATTATTTTGAAGTGAATACGAGGTATACATGACACTTCGCAATGAATATTATATCTTATCATGAAACATAGAAGTGAGATGCGATATCGCGTTATAAGAAGCATTAGAACTCTATTGCTACGATACGTAGACATCTGCAAACGCTATTTCCTAGCATGGAAGCGTCTTATTTACATTCTTTTGAAGTGAATACGAGGTATACATGACACTTCGCTATGAATATTATATCTTGTCGAGAAACATATAAGTGAGATGCGATATCGCGTTCCACGAAGCAGTAGAACCCTATTGCTACGATACGTAGACATCTGCAAACACTATTTCCTGGCATGGAAGTGTCGCATTTACATTCTTCTGGAGTGAATACGAGGTATAGATGACACTTCGCAATGAATATTATACCCTATCATGAAACATAGAAGAGAGATGCGATATCGCGTTTTAGTAAGCATTAGAACTCTATTGCTGCGATACGTAGACATCTGCAAACTCTATTTCCTAGCGTGGAAGTGTCGCATTTACATTCTTTTGAAGTGAATACGAGATATACATGACACTTCGCAATGAATATTATATCTTATCATGAAACATAGGAATAAGGTGCTATATCGCGTTTTGAGAAGCATTAGAACTCTATAGCTAATATACGTAGATATCTGCAAACTCTATTTCCTAGCAAGGAAATTTCGCACTTACATTCCACTGAAGTGAATACGAGGTATACGTAACATTACACAATGAATATTATATCTTATTACGAAACATAGAAATGAAATACGACATCTCGTTTTAAGAATCATTAGTACTCTATTGCTGTGATACGTAGACATCTGCAAACAATATTTCCTAGCAAGGAAGTGTCGCATTTACTTTCCTGTGAAGTGAAATCGAGGTATACATTACACTTCGCACTGAATATTATATCTTATCATGGAACATAGAATTGAGATGCTTTATCGCATTTTAAGAAGCATTAGAACTCTATTGCTACGATACGTAGACATCTGCAAACGCTATTTCCTAGCATGGAGGTGTCATATTTACATTCTTTTGAAGTGAGTACGAGGTATACATAACACTCCATAATGAATATTATATCTTATCATGGAACATAGAAGTGAGATGCGATATCGCGTTCTAAGAAGCATTAGAACCCTATTGCTACGACACGTAGACATCTGCAAACACTATTTCCTAGCATGGAAGTGTCGCATTTACATTCTTTTGAAGTGAATACGAGGTATACATGACACTTAGCAATGAATATTATATCTTATCATGAAACATAAAAGTGAGATGCGATATCGCGTTCTAAGAAGCATTAGAACTCTATTGCTACGACACGTAGACATCTGCAAAGTCTATTCCCTAGCATGGAAGGGTTGCATTTACATTCTTTTGAAGTGGGTACGAGGTATACATATCACTCCATAATGAATATTATATCTTATCATGAAACATAGCAGTGAGATGCGATATCGCGTTTTAAGAAGCATTAGAACTCTATTGCTACGATACGTAGACATCTGCAAACTCTATTTCCTAGCAAGGAAATTTCGCACTTACATTCCACTGAAGTGAATACGAGGTATACATAACATTACACAATGAATATTATATCTTATTACGAAACATAGAAGTGAAATACGACATCTCGTTTTAAGAAGCATTAGTACTCTATTGCTGTGATACGTAGACATCTGCAAACACTATTTCCTGGCATGGAAGTGTCGCATTTACATCCTTTTGAAGTGATTACGAGGTATAGATGACACTTCGCAATGAATATTATATCTTATCATGGAACACAGTAGTCAGATGCGATATCGCGCTCTAAGAAGCATTAGAACTCTACTGCTACGATACTTAGACATCAGCAAACGCTATTTCCTAGCATGGAAGGGTCGCATTTACATTCTTTTGGAGTGAGTACGAGATATACATGACACTTCGCAATGAATATTATACCTTATCATGAAACATAGAAGAGAGATGCGATATCGAGTTTTAGTAAGCATTAGAACTCTATTGCTGCGATACGTAGACATCTGCAAACGCTATTTCCTAGCATGGAAGTGTCGCATTTACATTCTTTTGAAGTGAATACGAGATATACATGACACTTCGCAATGAATATTATATCTTATCATGAAACATAGGAATGAGGTGCTATATCGCGTTTTGAGAAGCATTAGAACTCTATTGCTAATATGCGTAGACATCTGCAAACTCTATTTCCTAGCATTACAATTACATTCCACTTACATTCCACTGAAGTGAATACGAGGTATACATAACACTCCACAATGAATATTATATCTTATCACGAAACATAGAAATGAAATGCGGCATATCGTTTTAAGACGCATTAGAACCCTATTGCTACGATACGTAGACATCTGCAAACACTATTTCCTAGCATGGAATTGTCGCATTTACATTCTTTTGAAGTGAATACGAGGTATAGATGACACTTCGCAATGAATATTATACCTTATCATGAAACATTGAAGAGAGATGCGATATCGCGTTTTAGTAAGCATTAGAACTCCATTGCTGCGATACGTAGACATCTGCAAACGCTATTTCCTAGCATGGAAGTGTCGCATTTACATTCTTTTGAAGTGAATACGAGATATACATGACACTTCGCAATGAATATTATATCTTATCATGAAACATAGAAGTGAGATGCGATATCGCGTTCTAAGAAGCATTAGAACCCTATTGCTACGATACGTAGACATCTGCAAACACTATTTCCTAGCATGGAAGTGTCGCATTTACATTCTTTTGAAGTGAATACGAGGTATAGATGACACTTCGCAATAAATATTATATCTTATCATGAAACATAGAAGTGAGATGTGATATCGCGTTCTAAGAAGCATTAGAACTATATTGCTGCGATACGTAGACATCTGCAAACGCTATTTCCTAGCATGGAAGTGTCGCATTTACATTGTTTTGAAGTGAATACGAGATATACATGACACTTCGCAATGAATATTATATCTTATCATGAAACATAGGAATGAGGTGCTATATCGCGTTTTGGGAAGCATTAGAACTCTATTGCTAATATGCGTAGACATCTGCAAACTCTATTTCCTAGCATTACACTTACATTCCACTTACATTCCACTGAAGTGAATACGAGGTATACATAACACTCCACAATGAATATTATATCTTATCACGAAACATAGAAATGAAATGCGGCATATCGTTTTAAGACGCATTAGAACTCTATTGCTACGACACGTAGACACCTGCAAACGCTATTTCCTAGCATGGAAGTGTCTTATTTACATTCTTTTGAAGTGAATACGAGGTATACATGACACTTCGCAATGAATATTATATCTTATCGTGAAACATATAAGTGAGATGCGATATCGCGTTCTAAGAAGCATTAGAACCCTATTGCTACGATACGTAGACATCTGCAAACACTATTTCCTAGCATGGAAGTGTCGCATTTACATTCATTTGAAGTGAATACGAGGTAAGCATTAGAATTCTATTGCTGCGATACGTAGACATCTGCAAACGCTATTTCCTAGCATTACACTTACATTCCACTTACATTCCACTGAAGTGAATATGAGGTATACATAACACTCCACAATGAATATTATATCTTATCACGAAACATAGAAATGAAATGCGGCATCTCGTTTTAAGACGCATTAGGACTCTATTGCTACGATACGTAGACATCTGCAAACGCTATTACCTAGCATGGAAGTATCATATTTACATTATTTTGAAGTGAATACGAATACATGACACTTCGCAATGAATATTATATCTTATCATGAAACATAGAAGTGAGATGCGATATCGCGTTATAAGAAGCATTAGAACTCTATTGCTACGATACGTAGACATCTGCAAACGCTATTTCCTAGCATGGAAGTGTCTTATTTACATTCTTTTGAAGTGAATACGAGGTATACATGACACTTCGCTATGAATATTATATCTTGTCGAGAAACATATAAGTGAGATGCGATATCGCGTTCCACGAAGCATTAGAACCCTATTGCTACGATACGTAGACATCTGCAAACACTATTTCCTGGCATGGAAGTGTCGCATTTACATTCTTCTGTAGTGAATACGAGGTATAGATGACACTTCGCAATGAATATTATACCCTATCATGAAACATAGAAGAGAGATGCGATATCGCGTTTTAGTAAGCATTAGAACTCTATTGCTGCGATACGTAGACATCTGCAAACTCTATTTCCTAGCGTGGAAGTGTCGCATTTACATTCTTTTGAAGTGAATACGAGATATACATGACACTTCGCAATGAATATTATATCTTATCATGAAACATAGGAATAAGGTGCTATATCGCGTTTTGAGAAGCATTAGAACTCTATAGCTAATATACGTAGATATCTGCAAACTCTATTTCCTAGCAAGGAAATTTCGCACTTACATTCCACTGAAGTGAATACGAGGTATACGTAACATTACACAATGAATATTATATCTTATTACGAAACATAGAAATGAAATACGACATCTCGTTTTAAGAATCATTAGTACTCTATTGCTGTGATACGTAGACATCTGCAAACAATATTTCCTAGCAAGGAAGTGTCGCATTTACATTCCTGTGAAGTGAAATCGAGGTATACATTACACTTCGCACTGAATATTATATCTTATCATGGAACATAGAATTGAGATGCTTTATCGCATTTTAAGAAGCATTAGAACTCTATTGCTACGATACGTAGACATCTGCAAACGCTATTTCCTAGCATGGAAGTGTCATATTTACATTCTTTTGAAGTGAGTACGAGGTATACATAACACTCCATAATGAATATTATATCTTATCATGGAACATAGAAGTGAGATGCGATATCGCGTTCTAAGAAGCATTAGAACCCTATTGCTACGACACGTAGACATCTGCAAACACTATTTCCTAGCATGGAAGTGTCGCATTTACATTCTTTTGAAGTGAATACGAGGTATACATGACACTTAGCAATGAATATTATATCTTATCATGAAACATAAAAGTGAGATGCGATATCGCGTTCTAAGAAGCATTAGAACTCTATTGCTACGACACGTAGACATCTGCAAAGTCTATTCCCTAGCATGGAAGGGTTGCATTTACATTCTTTTGAAGTGGGTACGAGGTATACATATCACTCCATAATGAATATTATATCTTATCATGAAACATAGCAGTGAGATGCGATATCGCGTTTTAAGAAGCATTAGAACTCTATTGCTACGATACGTAGACATCTGCAAACTCTATTTCCTAGCAAGGAAATTTCGCACTTGCATTCCACTGAAGTGAATACGAGGTATACATAACATTACACAATGAATATTATATCTTATTACGAAACAAAGAAGTGAAATACGACATCTCGTTTTAAGAAGCATTAGTACCCTATTGCTGTGATACGTAGACATCTGCAAAAACTATTTCCTAGCATGGAAGTGTCGCGTTTACATCCTTTTGAAGTGATTACGAGGTATAGATGACACTTCGCAATGAATATTATATCTTATCATGGAACGTAGAAGTGAGATGCGACATCGCGTTCTAAGAAGCATTAGAACTCTATTTCTGCGATACGTAGACATCTGCAAACGCTATTTCCTAGCATGGAAGTGTCGCATGTACATTCTTTTGAAGTGAATACGAGATATACATGACACTTCGCAATGAATATTATAGCTTATCATGAAACATAGGAATGATGTGCTATATCGCGTTCTAAGAAGCATTAGAACTCTATTGCTACGATACGTAGACATCTGCAAACGCTATTTCCTAGCATAGAAGTGTCTTATTTACATTCTTTTGAAGTGAATACGAGGTATACGTGACACTTCGCAATGAATATTATACCTTATCATGAAACATAGAAGAGAGATGCGATATCGCGTTTTAGGAAGCATTAGAACTCTATTTCTGCGATACGTAGACATCTGCAAACGCTATTTCCTAGCATGGAAGTGTCATATTTACATTCTTTTGAAGTGAGTACGAGGTATACATAACACTCCATAATGAATATTATATCTTATCATGGAACATAGAAGTGAGATGCGATATCGCGTTCTAAGAAGCATTAGAACCCTATTGCTACGACACGTAGACATCTGCAAACACTATTTCCTAGCATGGAAGTGTCGCATTTACATTCTTTTGAAGTGAATACGAGGTATACATGACACTTAGCAATGAATATTATATCTTATCATGAAACATAAAAGTGAGATGCGATATCGCGTTCTAAGAAGCATTAGAACTCTATTGCTACGACACGTAGACATCTGCAAAGTCTATTCCCTAGCATGGAAGGGTTGCATTTACATTCTTTTGAAGTGGGTACGAGGTATACATATCACTCCATAATGAATATTATATCTTATCATGAAACATAGCAGTGAGATGCGATATCGCGTTTTAAGAAGCATTAGAACTCTATTGCTACGACACGTAGACATCTGCAAAGTCTATTTCCTAGCAAGGAAATTTCGCACTTACATTCCACTGAAGTGAATACGAGGTATACATAACATTACACAATGAATATTATATCTTATTACGAAACATAGAAGTGAAATACGACATCTCGTTTTAAGAAGCATTAGTACTCTATTGCTGTGATACGTAGACATCTGCAAACACTATTTCCTAGCATGGAAGTGTCGCATTTACATCCTTTTGAAGTGATTACGAGGTATAGATGACACTTCGCAATGAATATTATATCTTATCATGGAACACAGTAGTCAGATGCGATATCGCGTTCTAAGAAGCATTAGAACTCTATTGCTACGATACTTAGACATCAGCAAACGCTATTTCCTAGCATGGAAGGGTCGCATTTACATTCTTTTGGAGTGAGTACGAGGTATACATGACACTTCGCAATGAATATTATACCTTATCATGAAACATAGAAGAGAGATGCGATATCGAGTTTTAGTAAGCATTAGAACTCTATTGCTGCGATACGTAGACATCTGCAAACGCTATTTCCTAGCATGGAAGTGTCGCATTTACATTCTTTTGAAGTGAATACGAGGTATACATGACACTTCGCAATGAATATTATATCTTATCACGGAACATAGAAATGAAATGAGGCATCTCGTTTTAAGGAGCATTAGAACTCTATTGCTACGATACGTAGACATCTGAAAACGCTATTTCCTAGCGTGGAAGTGTCTTATTTACGTTCTTTTGAAGTGAGTACGAGGTATACATGACACTTCGCAATGAATATTATATCTTATCACGAAACATAGAAGTGAAATGCGACATCTCGTTTTAAGAAGCATTAGGACTCTTTTGCTACTATACGTAGATCTCTGCAAACGCTATCCCGTAGGATGGAAACGTCGCATTTACATTCTTTTGAAGTGAATACGAGGTATACCTGACACTTCGCAATGAATATTATATCTTTTCACGAAACATATAAATGAGATGCGATATTGCGATTTAAGTAGCATTAGAAATTTATTGTTACGATATGTAGGCATCTGCAAACGCTATTTCCTAGCATGGAAGTGCCGCATTCACATTCTTTTGAAGTGAATTCGTGGTATACATGACACTTCGGAATGAATATTATAACTTATCAGGAAACATAGAAATGAGATGCGATATCGCGATCTAAGAAGCATTAGAACTCTATTGCTACGATACGTAGGCATCTGCAAACGCTATTTCCTAGCAAGGAATAGTCGCTTTAACATTCTTTTCAAGCGACTACGAGGTATACATGACACTTCGCAATGAAAATTATATCTTTTCACGAAACATATAAATGAGATGCGATATCGCGATTTAAGTAGCATTAGAATTTTATTGCTACGATATGTAGGCATCTGCAAACGCTATTTCCTAGCAAGGAAGATTCGCATTAACATTGTTTTGAAGTGAATACGAGGTATACATGACACTTCGCAATGAATATTATATCTTATCATGAAACATAGAAGTGAGATTCGATATCGCGTTTTAAGAAGCATTAGAACTCTATTGCCTCGACGCGTAGACATCTGAATACGCCATTTCCTAGCAAGGAGGTGTCGCATTTACATTCGCCTGGAGAGAATACGAGGTATACATGACACTTCGCAATGAATATTATATCTTATCATGAAACATATTAGTGGGACGCGATATAGCGTTTTAAGAAGCATTAGAACTCTATTTCCTCGACGCGTAGACAGCTGCAGACGCTATTTCCTAGCATGGAAGTGCCGCATTTACATTCTTTTGAAGTGAATACGAGGTGTACATGACACTTCGCAATGTATATTATATCTTATCAGGAAACATAGAAATAAGATGCTATAACGCGTTTTGAGAAGCATTAGAAGTCTATTGCTACGATACGTAAACATCTGAAATCGCTATTTCCTAGCAACCAATAGTCGCATTTACATTCTTTTGAAGTGAATTCGAGGTTTACATGACACTTCGGTATGAATATTATAACTTATCACGAAACATAGAAATGAGATGCGATATCGCGATCTAAGAAGCATTATAACTCTATTGCAACGATACGTAGGCATCTG